>NW_008794003.1:1610218-1682393 GCF_000699145.1 Aptenodytes forsteri
GAGTGAGCGAACGGCTGTGTGGTGTTTAGCTGCCTGCTGGGTTAAACCACAACAATATAAAAAGGCAAAACCACAATAACGAGCAGAATACACACATATAAAATATAAAGTTGATTTTCTACAGCATACCTAATAACATTTTTTTTTCCCTTTGACTATAATCTTTGCAATAGATTATTGAAGTTCTTAGTTCTCTTATCTTGAGCCATTTTCAGTATAATTTTAATTGACAGTACCAAAAGTCACTCTTTGCTTTCTGAGAGACAATTGGAAGTGCAGGTGGTGAAGGTGGTTTCAGGTTTTTTTCTGTTTTTTATTATGCTGTAGGTCACTTTCCTTCTTCACCTTTCCATTTTAGTATTATTTGATATACACACTTGAGACAAAATTGATTCCACTTATATTCCACTTGAGAGATCTAAATACAGCATAAGTGAGATGCAGGGGGGGGTTGCCCATCAAGGTCTTGATTTCTGTATCATGATAGAAGTTGTCTATAAAACAAACTAGCTATGACAGACAATGTTATCTGAGTGACTCCACGCTGAAAGCATCGTTCAATAATCAGATGCTGCTTTTACAAATATTGCCTCTGTTACTACATTTTTTTCATTTTAAAACTGTAATTTGAGCTTTCATTGAGGCTCATGATAACTCTGCAGGGCAATTTTTCGTCTGCTATGCATCAGTTAGATTTTAATAGCAAAATGATGAACCTAGCTCTTTTCTGATCATGAGTTTACGTGTATTTTGGTTACTAGAAGTAAGTACAAGTTACTAGAAGTAGGTATTTATGACAGTGTTCTTAGTGTTTTGTGGAACAGTGCTAAACTAAGGCATTATTGATAACAAACTTGTTTAGCTACTCACTTCTTCATAAATGAGTGGTTGGCAGCTGCACATGATTAGTAGCTCCAGGTTTTGTTTTTGGTTGATGTTCATGACTGAGTGGTAGATGAACAAAGGCTTATGATCCAGCAAAGTTTCCTCATGTGAGGTGGAGGATAAAGGGATTTTTTCTTAGTATGTAATCAAGGACTACACTTAGCAAGAGAGTGGAGAGCCTATAGCATGATACAGAAATGTCTGAGCCAGCAGAGTTGCACAAACATTGCTGGGTGAACGCCATGAGTATACGCTATGACATTCAGTGCGGTGTCTGGAAAATATTAGAATTATAGGCTATTCTTTCCATTATATCCCATTCAACATCTCTGGAGCACATGGAAATTGAAGTTGACTCTTCTTGTGCAGTTCTCACTGATATGTTCACTGCAACTATGTTTTCTGATTAATGGAAATCCATTTGTATGCGTATTAACATCTGTCTTTGGTACCAATGAGATAAACTATGCAGCATAATCGAGTAAACAAAACCTGACATGATTAACTGTACAAGGCCAGAAATAGGTCTGATTTTTTAATCCTAAGGAAAAAAGAGAGTGCATTCTTTTTTTCCTCACCTTTACATGTATCTGCATATTCACATACAAATAATCAATTTGACTTCTACCTTACCTGACGTGTGAGGTAGCTGCAGTAGCTCTTAAGTGGATTTTAAAGCCACTGTACCAAATCCTGCTTTGACTACACTTGAAGGCATGTACCTTGAAGAGAATTTTCAGCTGAAGCTGAACTTACTTACCTGTCATACACTTTTGTGTCTTGCTTTTTTTAAATGGGTCAACAAATAACAATCAGATGTCTTTCCTGTGAGCCCCAAAGATACCATTCACTGTTCAAAAACACAGGTAAGAAGCTGCTCCAAAATGGCCACATAAACATTCTTTCAAGAACCGACTTACAAGTAATGTATTTTCAGCTATCACTTTTTTTTCAAGAATTCCCTGGAAAAAGGTCGGTAAAAATTGGTCCCAGGTTACAGCTTCGTGAGTCGAAGAAATCTCTTGTATCTTAGGCACTCTTTGGTGAAAACTATTATTTTGAGTTAGTGATTGCATGTAGGTCCTAAGGAATTTGATTCAAATTAACTGTTTGTGTATCATTAAAATTGCCTGACTGTGTTCATCATTTAGGGTTTTTTCCCTTCTGCAGCCAAAATAGTTTGGGAGCAGTAAGCAATGTTGAAGCACAAAGACGACCCAGTTTTAAAAATACAAGTGATGGAGGGACTCACACAGAAAATTCTCTAGCAACTGTAGACCTAACGAGCTTTAAGGACAACTTGATGAAGATCATTCAAGCAAACAAAGAAAGATGGAAAGAATTAGCAGTAGAAGGTATGATATAGTAAGGTGGAATGTTTTTATAGGTTACTCCCTAAGATCTCCCCTACTTTCATTTTTTAATTTCCTTCAACCTATACAAATATGTAGTTGTCTTGTATTCATATATTTTATGTCTTAATGTTTGTTTAGATGGTCCTGTTTTGCTCTCCCGGGAGGTATAAAGAGGTGTAGGTGGTCAGGCAATGAGAGGAAATCTTATAGCATGTACAATAAGGCTCTGTGCTGCTCAGCTTGTCTTTAGGGGTCTGGCTTAGAAATGTGCATTCTTGCACATTTAATCATAACTGATACTGACATCTGCTTTAAATGCCAAAATCAACAATTCAAAGTAGTATGTGCTGCCACTTTTCTTAAGAAACGTAAAAGTTGTACTTTGCTATTAGAAATGCTATTTGTTCCCCACTGCATGGAACAAGATTCAATATTGCAGGCTTCTTGGGACTATGCTGTAGGCAGTTATTTAAATGACTCGGTGGATCTAAAGATTTGGGCAATCACAGCGTGTATTAGACCCAAACAAGGCAAAAAGTGACTCTTCATTTGCTGGTTGATAGTTAATAAAGCCAAACCTGCATCAAGCATCTTAATTCATAAGCCATACCTGAAAATTGTTTGGGGTTGCAGTTTTCTGAATGAAATGATTTGTGATAATTGTTGAACACAATTTATAACCTTGATCCAGGTTAAGTGAATGGCATTTGGGAATATTTTGACCACAGTCTGTGTTGTTTCCGAGTAAGCACCTGGAATATTTCAGTATAGTGTTTCACTGCTGGGACTGGTCTTGCTTGTACATGACCTGATACTGACTGCAGGGAATGGTGTCCTGGAGCCCAGTGCCAGCCTTGTCTTTCATCCCGTCATCCAAAGCAGCATCTTTTTTCTCAAAAAGGTATCAGACAAGAAAGAAAAACACTGCTGAGCAGTGCTAAAATCTCATTTAATGCTAAATTGTGAATGAATATTCTCGTTAGGAGAATATTAAGTAAGAACAAGCTTCCATAATCTATTGTGACAATGACTTGAGAGTTAGGTAGAAGGGGCAGCTGAAGAGGAGATTTAACTAATATTGTCTCTTCTTCATGAGCAGCTTCATACAATTGATTGCCTTTTTGGTATTGTCCAGCTAATACTGACTGGTCAAAAGGACACAGCTGCTAATTTGCGATGATCAGTAGTAATAGCAGACCATCAGGGTGCCCAAGACCACTTAGCTACAGCCTGCAGAAATGAAGCAGCCCTACGTGGAAGGTCCCTCAATATAGAAGAATGGAGAACTTGCTATCTGGAATTTTGCCATTTCCAGTTACATCTAACTAACCAGTTTGATTGTGGTACATCAGCTTTTTGGTATATTGTTTTGGAGGTGTACAGTGCTATCAAAAAGATAATTTCCCCTTCATTTCCAGTGCTTTGTAGTGCTCTATAAATTACTGATAGATTTAGCCCAGTTTTACTGGGCTGTTGACAGCCTTTGAAAACACAAAGCTTCTCACAGCAAGAGATTTAAGAATTGTTTGTCTATACAGTCAATATTAATGTGAGGCGCAGCAAGATCCAGGAAACTGGACATGCTTTCTTCTGTGAAAAACAGAGCTGTGAATGTTCAAGACTCCATGGACTGTTGAGATTGTGGTTGTCCATATTCTAGGATGCCCTTCTTTTCTTCCATCAACCTGACTAATGAGCTTCTCACAGCAAGAGATTTAAGAATTGTTTGTCTATACAGTCAATATTAATGTGAGGCGCAGCAAGATCCAGGAAACTGGACATGCTTTCTTCTGTGAAAAACAGAGCTGTGAATGTTCAAGACTCCATGGACTGTTGAGATTGTGGTTGTCCATATTCTAGGATGCCCTTCTTTTCTTCCATCAACCTGACTAATGAAGTATGTCTAAGTATTTCCTGAACAGAGTTATGGAATTACAGTAGAATGTACATTAGGAAAACTGATGGGTAAGTGGAAATAGCTGGTGCTGAGGCCAGAGCTTGATGAGCAATATCTGCTCTGTGTGATTGTGGTTGAATCTGTTTTGCAAAACCTCTGTGAGAGCAAGGAAGAGATTTATAGAAAACTGCGCCCATAAAGAGACTACTTGCAGCAACATCTGCAGTTGACTGGAATGTGGCACGGAGACCTTCAGGGTGCCTGGTTAGAATCTAGAGGAACCTTGTGAATAGTGCAAATACTTTTGAGTACAGATTTATATTTTGTTAGTACACAGACAATAAGTTTTTTAATAAAAGCTGTGGGGGGATTATATAGGTTTTGTGAAAGTTAAGATATTTTCCATTCATTTTTTGCAAGCAATGTGTGAGCACTTTATATGTGGGCACTAAGGGCTGCTGGAAAAGAGGTTTTCACTAAGTGAATGTAGCGCTCTATAGAGCACTATGAGGTAGCACATAAGTTCCTTGTCACATAATGGGAGGAGGAACCTTCCCCAACTGGTCCAGATCAGCAGTATATCTGTTCTGGAGCTGCACCCTGCAAAGGCTGAAAATCCTTAATCAGACTGTGCAAAATTAACATCTAGTAAAGAATGAAAAATATTGAAATACATCCCCTTTCCACTTGAAATTCCTTTCAGATTGCACTCAAGTTTGACTAAGCTTGTAAGTGAATAACCTGAGATCTTGAACTTCAGGTAATTTGTTCCGTCCTGTCTGGATCTCCCGTTACCTTTTCTGACTCTGTTGCTTGATGAAAAGACTTTAGGTTGCTCTGGGCATAGGTATGAAGTTGTGTTTTATTCATATATTAGTAGGAGCATGTACTGAGGGAAGAAATACCAGGGGTAAATCACTGCCAGGTGAAAGGAGTTTTGTTATTGCTATCATTATTCCTAGTTAGATAATTTATGACAAACCGCAGAGCTGAGTGCGCTGAGAAGGTCACGTGTATGAGGGCAGTATGCCATGGCAGTAAGCAGGCTGGCTGTTAGCGTAGATCTCCAAACACACTTCCTGAGCTGCCTGTGACAAACAGTACTTGTGCTGTTAAAAGAACCATCTGCATTCTTGTCAGTGGGCTCTGCAAACACTAGGCATTGTTCTCAGATTAGTTCACAGGCTCAGGAGAAGTTGCCTTTATAAAATGTAGTAATACAGATGCACAAGTAATATAGAAAGGAAACGAGCGGCAACCCATATAATTTCCTGAGCATGACTTGAACTTGTTCCAGCTTCTCACCTTTTCAGGAGAAGGCTACACAGATAGCACTGGTTCAGCCAGAGGTGAGCGAGGGCTGAGGAAGATGGTCTGACTCCTATGCCTAGACAGGCCAGAGCAGGAGACCAAGACACACTGACAGTGCTGTTGACAGGGCAGCTTTCCTGGAGATGTAGCAGGCCCAGCTGCCGGTGCTGCCCCTCCCTGAAAAGGTAGTTGCTGCTGAGACTTGATTCGGAGCAAGCAGCTTGTGCAAGGAACAGTGTGCTTTGTTTTGGAAAGGCCCGTGTTAGTAAGGAAAGCATTTATCTACCTAGGCAGCTGTTTGAGAGCTTTCTTAACAGAAGGCTCGCTAAATAAGATGGCTCCATTTTGCTAAAAAGGCCATGTCTTGTATAATTGATGCAGAGCAGCTCAGTGCTTGATAGCCTAAGGGTCCTCAACCTTTCACCACTGGAGAATTAGAGGAATGTTTCTCAGGCCTTTCAGGGAATGCTGTTAACAGGGAATTACCATAATGATCAAACATCTGGGATTCTAATTTGAAAGCCTTGATGTTTAATTAATATTCCAAACCCCTAATCACCAGATAATCTGTCTTTGTTCAACTCAACACAGTGATAAAGAGACCATTCCATCCTGTGCTTTTTTCAACACATAGGGGTGATGGCTGCTGCTATTTGCAATTGTGGTAGTTGTAGCAAATAGACAGTAAAGATGCTCAGATGAGTCTGAGAGGTTGGTTCATTAGAGAAAATGTTTGCTAAATGGATTTTAAGGTCTGGAAGTTATTGACCTACTGAGAAAGCTGTAAGAAACACACAACTTGTTGGGAAAGGTTTTAATATCATGTAAGATCCTTCATGATACATTTCTTCTTAGAACATAGAGGAATTGTAACACAATGATTTAATATTTAAAAAATGCAATGTTTATTCCTTATGCCTACAATGTTTATTCCTTCATGCTTATTTTGTTCTATAAAAATGTTCTGAAGATTTAATAATCAAGTCGGTCAGTGGTTGGCAAGTTCAGGTACTCTTAACAGAGTAAAAGAGTATGGACTAGTAATCATGCTTACCATCTGTTCAGCAGACGTCATTGTAAATAAAGTTACAGGGATAAATAAGTATCATTATTTTCACTCTACAATTGAGTAAAAAGAGGCACAGACAGCTTAGGACACTCGTCTCAGGTCATATAATAGCACGAGGGAATGCAGCATACAGACCAAGGGTCCAGCTGCCAGTCCAATGGGCCCATCACTGGAGCATGCTAACGTTGTTCATCTCCAGGATAATACAACAGCAGTGTTGTTCCCATTTTATGCTTGTGTAACTCTTCTGAAGAATTAGCTGTTACAGGACCTGACCAAAGGTTACATTATTTGTATGGAAAGTGATCAGTGACAAACCATGTTCTCAATACCTTTTGGCAGTGCATTGTGCTGCACGGCTCGAAGGTGTATGTCTGGGATGACTGACCGCATTGGGAAGGGATGAAAAATGTGTGAGGCTGAACGAGGCTCTCGCACTGTCCTGTGCTTAATTTTAGTAGTAAAAATATGAAAAAATGACAACTATTGCATCTTTGGAGTAGAGATCAGCTTTTTTTTTTTCCATGGGCAGCAACTTTGAATAACAAATGTCTCTTCTGAAAGACCTCTGCATGGTACCTGCAGGCCCCCCTCGGGCACTTTCAGTCCTGCATACTTCCAGTCACAATAACCACAGGGTTTGGTTCCATTTTGTCTGAAAGATTTTCTCTGCAGACTCACTAATAAGAAGAGAGTAACAGCTGCTGAAATGCAAAAATCTGAGACTGATGATCTGATAGCATGTTAATGTCATTTAGCAGCCGCTAGGAAGGGAGGGCGATGGGAGGACGTGTGTGACAGTCATAGAAAACAACTGACAGTTTGGCACATGAAATCTACTCTAATGAATGTTTTCATCTGTTGGAGAAAGATAAATTCAGGGGGCTAAAGCAGTCCCATCTAGGACCAGTGACAGTGATTTTAATTGCAGTGCTAAAACATTTAGGTCATAAGCAGTTTTTGAGCTAATCCAGAAAAATGTTAAGAACAGTGGGAAATGGAGAATTTTTCACCATGGTCTGAGGAATTGCAATGAATGGGTTGAGCTAAGAGTAGCAAGAAACGTTTTGTATTGGCAATACCTGGTAAATCACAGACTAAGGAATGATAACTGAACCTGATAATGGAACCTGTTATATATCCCCCTGGAGTATACACCAGAGAGCTGGCCCGCCTCTGCACGAGACAAACTACATGACTTAAAATACCTTTTCCCTCTAGAAGGCTCAGAGCAGCATGTCCCTCCCTTCCCCTGTCTCGAAAGTCCCAGCATTCAAGCCCCTGTGCTTACAGCTAAACAGCAAAAGAGAAGTAAAAGGTGGAGGTAGCCACCCTAGGAAACCATAAACTCACAAATTATTTTTAACCAAATCTTTTAGGAAGAAGTTTTGATAGCTGATTAAGCCTTTGCTACTTTCTCTGTATGATGTAATGCTGTGACATCAAGTGCCACTGGATTATGTGGTTTGCAGTGGTTTTATATACTCCTATATCTGTGATGAAATTTGTGTGAGGAGTTGAAAATGGAAGGAATCACTGTCTAAATAACTCTGTGGGTTACTCCAATGTATTCCTGGGTTTGAAAACAGCAGGTTGGTTGGGAAAAATCACGGTTGGTTGGTAACTCTGGACATGTCTTTAAACTTACCTGGGAGTCCCAGAGGCACCAGGATCAGTCCTCTCGTTTTCTGCAAAGTTTTGATGCTTATTGCTGGTCTCTTTCTCTTCCCTTTAAAATGGCTGATATGAGAACATGTCTTTTAGAAAGGTGCAGTTCCCTCCCATGTTTTCCTGGTTTTGGTCTTTTGTCACTGCTTTGTGGAATTTTGTTTTCCAGTAAAAAAGAAGGCAGACAAGCCTAGAAATCAAAGTTTGTGGTAATATACACAGAGAGACCATAACATCCAGCAGCATTCTTCATTAGATTCCTCAATTAATTTAATTCTTAGTGAAGATGAACAGTTTTCCTCTCTAATTCAGTAGTTTGCTAATTCTTAATACTTCAATGTCATTATGTCTTTCTGTAAGGGTAAGTTATTGTAGCTTATTTTCAACACAGCCAATGAAAATAGCAATTCAGCAGACATTTGCTTTACTGGGGTTTAGCACTGTGGCAGTCGCTGCCATTAGCTGATTTGAGATGTTCTGCTTACACATGGCTTTTGTGTTTTTCCTCTCCACTCTTGTTAAGTCAGTACGTGCTCAAGTGGTGCAGTTGCTGGAGACAGAAAGGTATCTTATAAGCCTTGTACTGTGCAGATTATAGTAGTTGAATGCTCGGTTTCTTATTACAGAAAGGCCAGGGAAAGAAAGTTGATGGACATATACAGAAGAGAAAGTACCAAAAAAAAAAGCTTCCTCACCACTTAGTAGACCATGTCCTGAAAGTGTTGCTGAATACACAGGCAGTAACGTAGCTGAGCTGGTGGAAATCTGTGTTGTAGCTGATAATACAGACTCACCAGAGTTTCTGCAGCAGCAGAGCAGTGATACTCTGGAGACCAGAGAGTCCTATGGCATGGTGCTAGAGGTTGAGCTGTGTGACAGTTTTAGTGTTTCATGGATGGTTTAGTCCTTCATTGGGCTGACAGGAATGCAGTGCTCCCATTCACTCCAGCAAACAATAAAAAAAAAGAACTTAAAGAACTCGCTTCAATTTTCAGAGACTCAATTAAGCCAAAAAAAAAAGGTGACTTAATGAAAGAAGAGTAATATCTGGTGAAAAGGGGAGAGGAAAGAAGTCACCTTCACTAGTTAACATATTTTCTGCAGATGCAAAATTACTAAGTACCAGAATTTTTCAACTATTCTGAAATTTGGCTATTGCCTTACGACTCCCGCCAGTTTTCCAAACAAAACAATGCGTTACAATTATTTTGCCAACAGCCCAGCCTGAACACAAGGGAAGAAAGACACCACTTCTACCATGTTTACGTATCAAATGCCATTGTTGCTTCTTATGAAGGACAGTGATTTAAGGCAGGAGATCAGAAACGACACAGAAGTACAGAAGAGAGGGATAAGATTGAGTCACCCCTAACAGACCAGTTAGGAGAAGCCATTTGTTTTGCAGATGAACTCACACAAATTTTGCTGAATAACACTTGGGTTCTTGTAAAGAAAACAATACCAAACAGTTGAAAATATGTAAACAGGCCTGGCTCCAGGCACTTTTACCAAGTTAAAACAGAGAGAGCAAAACCAGTAGCAACAATAACACATACCCTGAGTTCACTGCACTGCACAACACACTTCTGTCTGCCTTTATCTGAATGGATATGACAATCCTTAAGCTGTTCAGTGCCTAACTGACCCCCCTAAAAAAGAGGGGAGTTTTCTAAAGGGCCAAGAAGGTCTTTAATCTTATTAATCTTATTCATCTGTTTACTCTTATTAAATATTGTCAATGTTGCAAATGCCAAGTTACACTGTTCATTTAACATACCCCATTTCCATCTCCAGGTGGAGAGCAATGTGTGCCCGTAGGGGAGGAGGAACTTGCTCTTCCTGGCAGCCCAGTGCAGGGTGAGGGGCAGCAGCCTTGCCTGGTGCTCTCGGAGGGTCCTGGCAGTTCATGGCTGGATGGAGGTAGAGGCTCTGCCACAGTATTTATTACAATTTTTACTGTCCAGCACTGGGGATCAAACGTCATGCCAGCTCTGCTTCTCTTAAATTAGTGGTATTAACTTAGCAGTGCCTTGCTTGAATTTTAGTTATTTGGTCACTGTCCCAGTCTCAGCCTCTTTTAAATACTCTAAATATTTCTGTTTCATCAGAGTGATAGGACAGCAGAAATGATAGAAAATGCCAATTATGGTATACAATATAAAGGTCTAATATAATATAGAGTACAATTATTAGCTGTTATGGAAAGCAGAAATCTGTATTTCTCCAGCACATAGAGCATATTCCGCAAGTGGCTGACGTACCATAAGAATCCAGTATTTTTCATCTTTTTGGCAGTGGATTTCATAGGAATTGAAGCTGAGTGGAGCAAAGCAAGTCAGAACATAGACTCAGACATCCAGCAAATGAGAGACTTAATAGCAAGAAAATGGTTTGGGGGTCTTAATGAAAGTTGTGATATCATCATAGAGGATTTTGTACTTGAGGCTTCTCAGTCTCAGTCACAGCTACCAGCCACTCCTCCTGTTGCCCTGAACAAACTCCTCCCAAGTGGACAAGACACTTTTCTTCAAGCTTATTTAACTGAGAGTGACTTGGAAATTTTATCACCATGGAATGGTAATCACAGATATGATTATCAGCATAAAAAGACTACTGTTTAGCAATAGTTTTAACGCCACAGATTTTAAAATTCCACGGTATTTTTCATACTTAGAAAAGATCATATTTTTCTCACATATTCTTTTCTACTGACTTCTGGAATAAATAGTATGGCACCAGTTTAAATGCAATAGGTAGGACATATAACTAGTATGTTATCAGGTGTAACTTGGTACAGAGATACTCCATTTCAAAGCTACATCCATCAGATGTGCATAGACCCGAGTTAGAGTTTGGCTGTGTTTTAGATATCCTTAAATAGACATGCTTGAGATCATCTCAAGAGCAGTCATAGAAATAAGAGACCAGCAAGACAGAAGTTAAGAACAGGCCATCAGCATTGTTCTGATTAAATTGTTAAGGTGTAACTTGGTACAGAGATACTCCATTTCAAAGCTACATCCATCAGATGTGCATAGACCCGAGTTAGAGTTTGGCTGTGTTTTAGATATCCTTAAATAGACATGCTTGAGATCATCTCAAGAGCAGTCATAGAAATAAGAGACCAGCAAGACAGAAGTTAAGAACAGGCCATCAGCATTGTTCTGATTAAATTGTTAATCTTCATTTGCCAGTTTAAGTTTGGTAGGAAGTGAAAAAAAGCAATTTTAAGTTTAGATATTCAGCTTTATGAACTAAAAAATAATAGGGGGTTTTGCCTATATGAATATTCTGAGACTTCTAATATTAGAATAAAGTGGTCAGCCACCTAGTCACACCAAGACAAACCTGAATTCTGCTTAGCATTGTCCTAAAACACCATTCTGTGAGAAAAAAACTGTCTGTTCTTACCAGCTTTCAAGTTAAAAAAGCCACCTTTTGTAGTGTGAGCTAAGTTAATATTACAATTTTATGTGCGATTTTAGTTCGGCTTTGCTTTCCTCAACTTACGGATGCATCTGAGCAGCATCTGAAATAATTTATCTCGGAATTTCCTTGGCTTTTTTATAAACTTAAGGAAGAATGCTTATAGCTTTGCCATATGGAGGCAAATATGGCACATAAACCAGTTTCTTGGGACAAAAGCCTTAAGTAGGTAGATTATACCATGAGTGACAGATGCTTTAATTAACATATCTGGATTGAACATCAGATTTGCTTCAAGTTGCATATGCATATTTCTTAATGTCTTTAGCCTAACCACTTCTTTGTAAGAGCTGCATTGAAGTCTGTAGAAAAAGAGTACCTGTCCAAGTTTCAGAAGATTTGGAGTCCAAAACAAGCAGGTTTCTAAAGTTTTTTAAAAAAACTGGCTTAACAATTTAGAAATTGCTCAAATTTGAAAGTTCTTGGTTTTTTTAAAAGTATGATAGGAAGTGTAAGAACTGACAAAAGAAAGAAATTATTTAACTGTTCCATGCTTCTGCATGTCAGTTCAGGTTTGGAGGTATTCCTTTCCATCACATTTCACAGGCCAAATTGTACTTTAGTGGGAACTTACTTTGGATTCAGAAAAGTGAGGTGACGAAGATGCCAAATGCTGACTGTGGTAGAAATGTGATTACAGACTGGACTATCTTTCAGTTGTCATATGCAATCACTTTTGGTCTAGATTTGGACTGGTCACTCACAACCAGAGTTTCTGGGAGCTGCCAGTTGAACTCAATAAATATCTCAGTGCTTGGTTTCCTTCCTTCATACAGTGTGTACAGCCAAGTTAGAAATTTTATGCAATATCACGCAACTATTTTGTGGAGGTGTTGTTCAAACTGCGATGCTTTCACTTTTTAAATTGATAGTGTTTTGTATCTTTTATAGTAGTATACAGATTCTAGAATCTGAATTTACGAAACAGAGATACTAATAGCAAGAGAAATAGGCCCTCCATGAAGATGGTAGTTATTTTTTATCAGACTTTTCACCCTCCATCACAAGTTTTCCATTCTGTTTTCTTCATCTTCTAGTTCCTCCTGGCACCACCTCTCTGTGCTGCTCTGTTCTGTCTCCTTTTACTCTGGGCCATTTCATTTGTACTGTTCTCCAAGTCTCTGCAATAGAGCAAGGAATAGAGCCTTCCACAAACATTATTTTCTCCTGTAGCTGCTGTCCCCTGAAGCACAATTTCCTCCATGTTTCTTCCTTCCCATCCTGTATGGGCCACTAGCCAAAATGGCAGCAGTACTGGATTGCATGCGTGTAACCTTCTATAACTTGTTCCAGCTGAAGCTCTGTATTAGCTGACATTTTGGACTTTTCCAGGCTGATATGCCAACTTCCTTCAGGGCTTCCCTTCAGTTCTGATGGCTCCCCCATCCCCAGCAACGTGCTCCCCTCCGTGCCCTTTCTCTGTTGCAGAACTGATGAGCTCTGCTCCTCCTAGTCCTGTGGTGGTAAACACCACTGCTGGGGGACGTGCCTGCAGCATGGGGTCCTCCTGCTCCCATCCTTCAGCTTACAGTGTGTCTGATGATGCTTCTTGCTCTGTACTATGGCCAAAAAAAAGAGGTACAACTTAGAGATCAAACCAGAAAGCGGACCACTATGGCTCAGTTGCAATAGTGTAATCAGGAGCAGAATCTGACCCATATTAAACACACCAGTGCACATGTCCTCGTGCAGAAAGTCGATGTTCACAATGTTCCCATGTGCAGCTCTATCAGTCACTACTCTGAAATCAAACAATTGTGGCATATCCTTCTTATCTAATTCACATATTTTGTTCCCTCTTTGTAGAAGAACTTGTGAAAAATGTTGGTGAACAGGAAAAAGACCAAAGCAGAAATTCCACAGATGCACAGTTACAGGAAGAGACAACAAGGATACAAAATGAGAGTAGTCAGGGAAGCGATGGTACAACCTGTCCTCCCAGATCCATCGTCCTACAAGTAGTCTCTTTCGACACTCCTCTGAGTGATGAATCCAACTCAGAAAAGTGCACTAACTCTGATCCGAACCAGAAAGATCTCACCGATGCCCAGCAAGAAACACAGAATACAGACCCACTGAATGGTAATGCTTCATCACAGAGCACCAGTCAATCTAATGAAGCTGTCCAGGGTGAAGCTGCAGCAGTGTCTGGTATCTCCCTGTCAAACATCAACAGTAATGTAAAATATCAGAATAAGGTGTTGTACAAACCACCAGCGTAAGACAGTTTCTTCAGGCATGTGTAGAAACAGTAGTGTTCTAAAACCATCAAAGAAAAGCTGTTTGGTATAAACAAATATCATCATCTTGATATTAGCTGTTTGGTATCTAGTAGAAATTTTTTTACATAAAATACCAAAACCTTTAGTTGAACTGGAAGGATGATTTTGAAGTAATTTAAAGATGTGTATTTGCAATTATATAGCAGTTTGTTATTGGAGAATGAGGTAAACTTTCAAAACAGAACTATAACATTTTCTCTTCAAATAGGTAATTATTCTCATGCTATTAAAATGCACCCCCCTTAGTTTAGGCACCTAATATGATTATTAGTTTGTAAACCACATCCTTTGTACTAAATGTAATGTAAATTTTAGAGTTAACTTTAAGTAGATGGAATTTGCTAACTGTAGTAGGCATTGGAATGTGTCATTCTCTTAATCAGAAACATCAGTCTTCTGACTGTAGTTTGCAGGACAAGCAGAGCAGCCAGAAAATCCCTATAATGTCAGAATATTTTTTTAGAATGTAAGTATTTTATCACAAGCTGACTATGATTTAATATCTGGTGATTGTAAGACAGTATCAAGGGCAAGATGCCCAAGCAATAGGAATAGATGTTATCAAAGTAAGGGAAAGACACTGTGCATTTTCATTTTATTTTCTGAATTTGCTTATTGTTAGAATAAGCTTTGAGGTATTAGGGTAATGAGAATAACCAAGACATATAATGACATTTCTTTTCCTCACTTCTAATTAAAACGCTAAACTCATTAATGCTTTTATGACAGTGAGCCTTGCAATATTGTGCCAGAAGTATGGCATTGTCTGGGCAGCAACACTGAAGTGCTTATAAGGCTTAGTCTAGACATAAGTATATGACTTGGCATATTTATCAAGAATGCTTTTTATGGAGAGCTCCCACTTATTCTAGAGTTCCGCATTCCAGCACTCCATGCTTTTATTGTTGACAGTTTTTTTCCATCAGAAATAACAGATGGTTAATTTAGGGTCCTAAATCAAAATATTTACACTAAAATTAATTTCCCAGCATTTGAAGTTGTCTAATAATTGACATTTTTGTCTTTTGACATGTATTTTTTACACCAATATTTGTATTAAAGCCCAACTTGAAATTTAAGTGCCTTAGAAAAGTTTCCCATCTGCTGGATGAGGAACACAGTAGGAAAAGCTGTATCTTTTATATTTCATACTATGCAGAAGGCAGTTGTGGTGTAGCTGTCCCTGGGGGTCTTTAGATGGCTGATCAACAAAAATGCTGTTTGAGAGGTCAGATACAACTCAGCATGCAGTTAGTGCACTCTGTTGCCTTATCAATCTTTACATTCCACCTTTCCTATGAGAACAGAGATTTCTTATTTTAGAAAAAGCTAATCTCATTCATTTTCTAAGGCAGGGAATTTTCTACAGAATGCCTTGTATTTTAACACTTCAAACTGCAAAATTTATGAAAAGGGTAAGAAGTGGTTGAGTTTGTAATAGTGTATTTCCAAAGGCAAACATGATCCGGAAGCTATTTTTTTCTTGAAGATGGTAAAAAAGATTTAATAACATCAATTCCACCAGTCCAAGGATGTCACTAGAGATGGCAATATTCCAAAAGAGTTCAGATAAATAATGAAATAGAAATAAGAGAGTGATTTCATTATTTTGTGGAAATAAATAGTATTGGTAAGCTCCTGAACTAAAAGCCAGAGCTCATACGAGGACATTGCTCAGCTCTTGCATCACTGAAGAGGCAGTGGTACTTAAACCACAGACTAATAAAAAGCCATGGAAAAAGGGGAGATATAGCAGGAGACATAACTGCGTCAAGTGATTAATCACACAGTAAGAGAAGCAGCAAATTATTTTTAAGGCAACTCCAGAGGCTGAGCGATGAGCCAATACTCCCTTACTGGGATCCCCCAACTTACATCTGAGCCACTGTAGGTTTTGCAGCACACATCTCAGTTGCTGCTGATTGCAACAGAAAGTTTTGGTATAAAAATGTAGGTTTCTCTACTGAAACTAAATATCTACGCCTGAAGATCTTAACCTGCTCTATAAAGATCTTTGGAAATGAAATGGAGCTGAAAGAATTTTTCTCCAAACCCTCCTTTACTACAAGCTGTGCCTTTTCCTGCTGGCGAGAGTGTGTAAAAAGTAGAGGCTACTGCTCACACCATTGATCGAACACACATGCCCAGCCGTTGTAAAATTCTGAACAGGTCTTCAAATTAGTTTGAAAACTGTTCATCTGATACGGTTTGTGAACAAATGTAGTCATCGATTCTTGGTGTTGTCATGGGAAATTATATTGTCACAGGAAATGATATTGTTAAAATGCTGTTGTCATGGGAAATTCAGAGAATTTATGCATTCCGAATTCTTTGGATCTTGCATTCTAGAATAGTGACTTTTCACCTATTTAGACCTCTGAATCCTTAAAATTTTTCCAGTGGAAATGTGCATCCCTTGTCAGCCAACTTAAGCCTACGGAAAGTGAGTTCTCATTTCTTTTAGTCCCATGAACTTTTCATGGATCACCTCATAAGTAATTCATAGTCCCTCAAGTCAGAAAACCGCAAGATGAAGCCGGTTTTCTGATTTACACTATCACAAATTTTTAGTAGAATGCTACTATGAATAGAATAAGTGTATTGGTTAGGTGTTATTTTTAAAGGCATCTGATATTTAAAGGCATTTTTAGTTATCATTTTATGTGAAACTTCTGTTCACTGTGGTATGTTGAATTTACTCTCATCCATCTCCTTCAGTGATCATTTGTGTTCATTTTCCAGCATAGATAGATACCCAGGTAAATGGAGAGCTTGATAAATGTTTTGCCTGGTTTCTGTAGCATATTAATGTCAGAGTCCAATACTCTCTGACCAGTTTTTTTTAGATATTCCACACGTGAAGGATGTAATGTTTAATATAAAATTTACCTGTTTGAAGATAGTTGACGTTACATGGAATTTCAGATTTAGGAGAATGATACAAAATATACTGTGTCGTGGTTTAATCTCAGTCGGCAACTAAGCACCGCGCAGCCGCCGCACACTCCCCCCCCACCCAGTGGGATGGGGGAGAGAATTGGAAGAGCACAAGTGAGAAAAACTCGTGGGTTGAGATAAAAAACAGTTTAATAATTGAAATAAAATGATAATAATAATAATAATATGATAATAATCAAGTAGCAGCCCCCCCCCGCCAGCTTTCCCCAGTTTATGTACTGAGCATGACGTCACATGGTATGGAATGTCCCTTTGGCCAGTTTGGCTGTGCCCCCTCCCAGCTTCTTGTGCACCTCCAGCCTTCTCAGTCGGTAGAGCATGGGAAACTAAAAAGTCCTTGGCTAGTGTAAGCATTACCTAGCAACAACTAAAACATCGGTGTGTTATCAACATTGTTCTCATCCTAAATCCAAAACACTGTACCAGCTACTAGAAAGGAAATTAACTCTATCCCTGCCGAAACCAGGACATACTGAAAGCACACTACAAATGTAAGTTACACTTAGCAAAGTAGAGCAATTGCAATACACATCTCAGTGACAATGCTGATGTGAGTCCCATTACCAGACTCGAGAATATGCTCACCGTCATGATGCTGGGTGTCCCCAGTCACCAGTAAGGCATACACGGGTTGAAGCCAGCTCAAGCCCGTTGCTCTCTTCAAAATTCTTTTCCTAGTTGTTTAGTTTTTATACTCTATATTGGACTGAGCCACCTATTCACTCCCTTAACGCTGGCCCGGCTAACTCAGGGAGACAGTCATGCTCTTCTAATGAACTCAGGGAGAAACATCTACACCACGGGTAGATCCCCTCATCTGTGATATAGTCAGTGGATCCACTCAACTGACGTAAGTGCTTATCTAAACCGAAGGCCACCCTCTGCTCCCCTTTGTGTTGAGATTGTCAGCTTTCTTTGCAACAGCTGTGGTCAGTCACCCCTTGCATTATCTCCTGAGCTTGATGGGCACATACCCTTTGCCCATCTCCATTGAGCCTTCTTCCATTGTAGGGGTTTACTGGTCAGTCATGATATCATTTACATTCTGATTTTATGTCATTGAATAGTTTGATTTATACTTTAAATTTAATAACATTTCATTCTTGCATTTTCCCTATTTTCCCAATATTTAAATGTCATAGAAAAATATTTTGAATATTTTATGGTCTTTTGAAATGATTTACAGAGGGACTATGTCATCATATTCTTAAAACTTTCTTTCCTAAGGACAGACCAGCCATGTTACTATATAGTGAGAAATCTATCTATATATTATTTAAATCCTATAATCTTTTAAGTCAGCACTGACCCTTTCACAGAACTTTATGCTTCTAATAAACCACAGAGGAGACCTAATACTAATTTCTCAACTGTGTCATAGTAGATAAAAATAAATGACATATATAGTGGGCTTTTTCTGTGCCTGCTGATTAAAAAGGTATACTGCAGGTATTTACATCACTGTAATGGTCAGGGGCCAGGGCAGCAGACTTTCTACCAACACATGGTGAGACTCAGGTCCTGGCTCTTTGAGACGAAATGAAATAATATTGGGTTTCAGCAGCAGCTTTAAGTACCTCTGCAGAGATTGTGCCACAATGTTAAAGATAACTGAAAAGAAAGGCAATGCAGGCATTTAGTATTGGAATAGTCTGCAATACTCAATACCAAAGGGAAAACTCAGGCTAAAGTGTTTCACATTTCTCTTTCACAGTGATGAAATGATTTAATATCATTCTAAATGGAGGGAATTGCATTAAACTGTCATTGTTGTTGTCTAAATGTAGATACTTAATATTAGTGTTTTTTGCAAGAGTTTTCATTGCTGCAGTACGTAGAAGCCTCATAACTACAAATAGCACAGCAGTCTCTGTTTTCTCTTCTCACTCCCCCCTCCTTTTTCTCTATATAAGCAATGTTTGAGTGTGTTGTGTATGATGCAGTAGCAGTCGGCACAGAAGGGAGATATAGCACGGGTAGCATCCCCACTTTTCACTTTTGCACCTCTGTTGATGGCCGGTGGATCCAGACAGGACTCTCTTAACCAAGGTCAGATATTTTCAATGGAATGTCGCTTTGAGCAAGCAGAAGTTAGCATACACATGACCTTACATTTTTTCCTTGCTTCCCAAATTAGAGTTTTCTAAGAGTATTAATAAATTAGAGTATTCTAAGAAGCACTATACATCTATCAGGACATTATTAGCACTCTCCATGCTAGATTTTTCTACCTCTGTACTTTCTGTACTGAGGGTGGGGGTAGAAGACTAAAGCGATGTCCAGAGTGCTTGCTGACTCCCGGGGCGGAGAAGTAAGCGCCTGAGGGCGCTGGGGCTGGGAGAAAGAGATAGGAAGTAAGAAGAAATGCAACATAGGTATTCAGATTGAAATGTCATATGTTAGCTGTCATTGTTCTGTCTTTATAAAAAGCAGAAAACTCAGTTTGGTTTTCTGTGGGTAAGCGACTGAATTATAACAAAGATGGGGAACACAGGGGAGGATGATCTATCTGCATTGTTGGGAACTGTCACTGGATGTTTGGATGTACCGTGATGAAGGGGCTTCCCCATTAAAAAAAGAAAAAAGGGACTGTTTTCCTCTCCCTGTATCACATCTCTTTCTAGGTATAGTTCTTGCAGACTGTCGCGTTTTATTAACAAACAGGAGTAGCTCTGCCCTGTGTCCTGGTCAGTGCGAAGGGAGAACCAGAGGGTCGCTATTACAAGAACTCCAGTTGTGACTCAATGTCGTTTTTCTCCACAATACCTTTGTCCTTTCCATCATCTCGCTTTCATGTAATTGAATGTTACAAGGTTAAGTGGAACTATTATAAGGTGATTTTTTTTTAAGTGGTGATTTTCCTTTTCTCCTGAGTGATTTATTAATTAGAACATTAATTTTAAAAAACTGCTTATGTTTAATTAAACAACTCCTTGTTTCAATGATTTATAAATGCTAATTGGCACACTTTTAACTTTTCACTCATGATGATAGCCACATTAATCCTTAATATCAAAATGTAAAGGAGATAATAAATCTGTGATAAAACAGATTATCAGTAACTTCACTCTATATGACAGTAGAGGACTACCCAGTCACATCGAATTATACAAAGCATTCAACGTCATCAGCAGTCAGTAACTGAAAGCCTCCAGAGGATAGCCAGGTTAAATAGCAGTGGACAGATCCACATCAACAACATGCCAGTTTGATTTATGGTAATGCAAGTGGCATCAAAGAATCATCCGTGCCATGCAAATGCTGGTGACCGTTCAGTGCAGCGGTGGTCCTGTGGTGCTCAGTCAAGTGTGGAACCCTTTGCATCCATGCAAAGCGGGCGCAGATCGCTGTGGTGCCTGGTTCGTTAGCGTTCCTTGTGCACACTGTGTGGGTAAACAGAGTAACAGTAAATCAGAATCCTGGTACTAAGGGAAGGCGTCCGTGTTCGTGCATGGGATGAGGATGGAGGGAAGGTATATTAAAAGAGCAAACAATGTTTTTATAAAAAGGATAGGGATTATAAAGTAACAGCCATTAGCAACCATTCATAGGGCAGAGTTTATCACAAAAGAACTGATGCATTGACAGGAGGAAAGTTATGTATGGTTTAGAAATTAATGTTTAGCTTTTATGAAAATTAAGCATACAGTTTTTGCTTTAAGGCCTCCACAAACCACTCCTATCCCACTCCTAAAACTACTAACCACTCTATGCCAAGTATAAAATTTAAATATTTAGATCAATAGGTTTTACTTTCATACCCCTCCCCACCCCCTTTTTTGTTTTTATGGATAATAATAAAAGTTTTGCTAAACCCCTCCAAAAACAACCGCAGGCTGAAAGGTCTGGAGAAATTCTTGTTCTAATTCATGTTAGTCCAATTTCAAGACTTGGAGACTTGGTTGTCTATATTCCACCCACACTAAATTTATGTAAAATAAGGGGGTGGGGAAGAGTGCTGCTTGGGGGAATATGGCCCATCTGCTGGTGGCCGCATTACAGAGTGGGCAGCGCCCACTCTGCCACCGTTCACGGCAATGAAACAAGGGTAAAATCAGTAGCAATTCTCACTTGTTTACAGTGATGCCATGGTGGATTCATAGCTGTTAATTTTCTTCTTTCCTTATTCTCATTCACTCCCTTTCCTCTCTTCCCTTTCTCTTTTCTAAACTGAGAGCCTTTTCTTCAACTTCAACCCGCCATCTTTCAATTTTCCTTTCAGGTCACACATCATCCGCTTTCCCTTTCAGCTGCCAGTACCTTTGTTTTCTATCTTTCAAAAATCTTCCCCTAACTGTATTTTTATTTTTATAACTTTTATGCTTCTCCCAGCTCATCTTCTCTGCTTTGAGACTTCTGTGCTTTTTGTTTTTCACATTTTCAGTTCAGCATTATTAATCACTGGTGGGATCAGTCAATCAACTGGTTAAAACTGAGAAGTTACTATAGAGTTAGTAAATAACACTGTAAGTTTGCTACATTCTCCTCATCTAACTGTATTTTTATTTTTATAACTTTTATGCTTCTCCCAGCTCATCTTCTCTGCTTTGAGACTTCTGTGCTTTTTGTTTTTCACATTTTCAGTTCAGCATTATTAATCACTGGTGGGATCAGTCAATCAACTGGTTAAAACTGAGAAGTTACTATAGAGTTAGTAAATAACACTGTAAGTTTGCTACATTCTCCTCATGCCTACTATCTCAGTTTTTAATTTCCTCAGCTGTACTCATTCAAAATTACTGAAGGAATAGTCTAAGCAACAGCTTAATATTGTGATTGGAGGTTTGAAATTCATGTTGTATCACTTAGTTTGAAAGCTGCTTGTGTCACTCGGTGTCATTTCTCCTATCTGATTGAATTAATTGAATTCTTAGAACTTGACACTGGCATCTTTCATTATCTGAGAGAAGCTTACTCCCAATTTGAAAGCTTACATTAAAGAGGATTTAAACAGCACTTTGCTGCAGAGGGTGAATTTTGACTTTCAGCAAGTTGCAAGATAAAATAAACCAAAACCAAACCCACTTTATTAACACTTACTCACGTAAATGTCTTCATATTTTTGTTTCATGATGTGATCTATTGCTTTCATTCTATCTTTTGCCTTATGGATAAACCATAATGTTTCGTTAATTCAATCCTGTGCTTACTCTGGTGAGAAAGCAGTTAAAGAAAGCAGTGCCTGAAACCTCATTTTAACCTTAAAAAAGTCGGGGGGAAAGATTCCTGTCTGTCTAGGGCTGTGCAGATTCTCTTAATTTGGTTAACTTCCTCACTCAGGTTCCCAATCGCGTTTGTTTATCTTCCAGGTGAGCCTAAACACTGTAAGAAGTCAGAAGATATTGTAAAAACCACTGAGCAGAAAGAAGCACTGATAGAGAACTAGATTTGCTATTTCTTAAAAGCTTCTGACATTTCAGGCACGACAGGTAATTTTGTCATTTCTTTCTTATAATGGGGAGGGTTTTATACCATAAAGACTCACTTACTGCTGTTATTATCCTCTTTGTTCTATTCCAGTTGTGGTTTTATTACAACATTTTTAAATGGGGACACAGTACACCCCACTTTCTATGTCCCCTTAAAAGCCATTCAATATAAAGAAGGGAAAAAAAATACTTTTACATCTCTGAATCATTAATGTCAGACTAAATGGTCATGCAATAAACCATCCTCAGTTCAAGTATATTAAATACTGGAAGTAATGGTACTAAAAATCTGTTGCTTATGAATTTTCGTTTGACTTCTGTTGCAGGAGAAAAGAAGAACTCTAGCTGTTCCTACCCCGTGCTCTCAGATGCTGTTATCTGTCAACTTGTTCTTGGATCATCCTGTTTCCGTGGAGAGTGATTGGACAAAACGATTGTTGTGGTTTACCACAACAATGATCAAAAGTGTGAAATGTAAAACCCTGAGCTGGTAACTCAAGGCACTTAACAACTCGCAAGATTTCAGTTGTATTTGTTGTTGCTATTTCCTCTTCTATTCTGCTTTCTTAAACTAGCCAAAATACTTTTTTCAGCCAAAGTTGGACCTCGCTTTATTGCGTCACTGACACCAGGCATTTCCAGTTAACCATGAGACATGTGAAAACACAACATTTATCATCTGCACTGGATTGCTGCTACGTGTCACTGCTACTGGCGTCCAATGGAAAGGGAAAGGCAAAATGAAACATTGTTATAGATACTTGTTCATGCAACCATCTGCATGCAACATTAAAGTCCTACTTGTTAGTTTCCTTAAAATATCTGGAAATAAAAATATGTAGACTGTACAGGGAAGTTCTAGAGTTATCCTGACCAGCCTGCGTGAATGATGATTCTTCCCCACTGTGGTGGCTACTATATGGAGAGAACTGGTGTTTAACAAATCAGTATTTGAAATATCTCTTTAAAATTAATTAAATAGCATTCAGTATTAAAGATTAAAACATTCTCAGTCCTATAGTATTTTGGAAGACATCAGCAATGGTGTCAGCCCTACCATGAAGCTGGTGCTTATTGTTTTGTAGGGCGGAAGCGACAGCTGCAGGAATACATGAAAATTGTTTCACTTCAGCAAAGTAGTGTGTTCAGTTCAGACAGAACTGGAAGGTGACACTGAGGCCTTATATCACAGTTTGTCTCAAATGCAAGGGTGACAACGTGGATCCAGCAAATCCTTGCTAGCATTTCTTTCGTTAAAAGAAAACACCAGACCATCTTTCTCTGAGAGGCAGTGAAAACGGAGCACGCAGGCAGTTACCTCTGCAAGAAGCCTCAGAATGAGCCCTCCAGCCCAAACTGTGCCCAGAAAGAGACTCCATTTTCATCTCCGCTTCCCTCCAGCTGCACGTGACCCCTCCTGGCTTGCCCAGGCATCCCATGCAGCTGCAGCCAACCTCATTTCCCTCTGCTGGAACCTGCCAGGAAAATTCCATGCTCCCCTTTGCATCGTAGGCGCTCGGGTGGCTCCAGTCACTGCACTCCCAGTTCTCCTTTTTGGACCCTGTGGTTATTACCTCACTGACCAAAAAGTCTTTACAATCACCCATGGTCTGCTCTGAAGAGGACTCGTGTGGGCGGTGGCACTCCCCTCTGTGCAGAGGCTGACGGACAACTGAAACCTATGTGCTATTCATCTGCTGCTTCAGGGATCTAACCAGAGCTCAACAGGCATCAGGGTCAACCTCAACAAGGGATCGCTTTGTCCTGATTGAAGAAGGAATCGTAAAACAATCACCCTAGACTAAGGGACCCTTACACAATCATACCTGTTGACTGTCTCTTTTCTGACAGCGGAGCAATCGAAATTGAGCTGGGAACAGTGAGAGCTCCGAGCCCTGGGATAAGGGCACGCCAAAAGGTGGAATTCCTGTCATTGAATATGTAAGCCATATACATGCTATGCATAAGTAGTGTGCATAGTTTTAACTTAAGAAATGTTTGTGCATATAGGATGTAAAAAGTGCATTTAAATTGTTTTGTGTATCTGGTCCAGGCTTGTATTTAGCATGGACAAATTTCTGTACAGTGCAGTTAACAAATGGAATTGTATCATATATGTTATAATGCAATCGATATTTTTTGCTAAGAGTTAAGAATTTATATATTCTTTGCTAGTGTTTGAGCAAATCATTAGTAGCCTGGACCACTCCGTGCACCTCTGCATCCTTTTTGGGAATGTTGGACTCTTTTTTTTCTTTATAATAAAATGTAAACCATCTTATGGTTTCTTATTGTCATTATGACAAGAAAAGAAACATAATGGTCATATCAGACATTTTTTTAATTGTAAATTGCCATATGCTGTGGCAGCAGAAAATCTTCTTGTTTAAGATCTGAGAACTTGGGACCTTATTTCAGATATGTTGAGCATCTGCAGTTCCCACCAAATTTGAAAAGAACGAGAGATGACTGATACCTTTAAGAACTAGGCCAGTTAGGTATTTGTTTGTTACAAAGTGTTCTTCAACATTGTAATTTATAGTTCACTGAGACTGAAAGTCTGGAGCAATCAGAATTCAATGTTTTTGTTGTATTTTCAATTTCAGACTTTTACCATAGTTGAACTTGACTTTTTTTTTCCTCTGTGTCTCTGTCCCATCGTGACTTATATACTCTGCAAGAATTTTCTCCTGGAAATACAGGCAGAAATTATGACAGGTTCTGCGGAGTACTCGGAGCGTCCTGTGGGGTTCTCAGTGTCCTTTTATTATTATACCCGGCATCAAGATCTGGCACTGCAGAAACTAGAAGGAGTTCCTGATCTCGCAGGAGGCACTCAGTGCCCGCAGAACTCATTCATTAATATAGAGATGTGATTTGTGTATAAATAATCCTATTTGCTCATTTGTATTCAGTTTTAATCACTGTGGTAGATGTTACTGAAATACAAGAAGAAGAGTCCTTAGTTTTTCTTTAATGCCAGCTGATTCTCTTTCTTTCTTCCTTTATTCTTAGCAAGATTTTACCTGGACATGACCCAAAGCTTAGTGTGTTGTTTGGATGAGGAGAAATTTTCTTTGGTGGAGAAGACCGATATAGCCAACACGTGTTAGTTAAGGCTTTGACCTTGGGTGAAATTCGCGTTCGGATGGCAGAAAGGCTTCTTGAGAGGGCCTCTTCCTGAACAATAGTTTCTCTCTGAAACCTGTAAGGCTGCGCTACCAAAACACTGCATGGGGCCATAAGAAATGGTGTTTGTATATGCATCTCTCCCACAGCATTATGGGCATGTACCCCTGCATTGAGCACACTGAGGAGCTGTAGCTATAGATTAGCCCT
The DNA here is from genome assembly GCF_000699145.1 of Aptenodytes forsteri. Lineage (NCBI taxonomy): Eukaryota > Metazoa > Chordata > Aves > Sphenisciformes > Spheniscidae > Aptenodytes > Aptenodytes forsteri. Next base: position 1,635,898 of record NW_008794003.1, read on the forward strand.
CAAGAGTTTTATTTTGTATTTTTATCTTGAGATATCTGACAGATATATTATGTAATATTGTTATGGGTTATGATCTAGCCAGTATTTTTTTATTTAATTTTCAACAAGGCAATCTACAACCGTGTGTTTTTATTCTGCTGTATTTGTCCGTATTTCCTATGATGATATTCCCAAATAAATTTGATTTGAGGGCAAGGATTGTGAAGCTCCTGAGTTAGTTCCAAATTTGCGTTCCTGAAGCGTATTTGCTCATTTACGTATGGTTGTCTTTGAAAAGTGACGGAGCATAAATGGTTGTTTCCAACCTTTTCACCTGCTTGTGACTCCACGCTTTTTCCTTAACTGTGCTGGTTTGCCATACAAGCTCACTTGCATCCTCATAGCACTTGTGAAAACAATTTCTTTAAGCATGTCTTGCTTTCTTAGCCTTTACTGCTAAAATAGCCCTCAGGTGAGGAAAACCATAACCAACAGAACATTTTTTCACCCCAAAAAAATTCTTACCATGAGTTGGTATGGATGGAGTCACTGGGACTGTTCATGTTAGCAACAATTCTTCAGGAAGGGTATGACTTTCAGAGGCACTTCCATGGCACGGTGTAAATTTAGTCAGCTGAGTTCAGTGGAGCAGGGAGTAAACAGGCCCCCTTCCTACTCAAATTGGAAATCAATGGAAAGAATCCCACTGACCTAGATGTGTATCAAATTTTAACAAGGTACATGATGGATATAAATCAAGACAACTACTTTATATCACATTCTTTGCAGTTCCTTTTTCCCAGATGCTATCCCAGCTACATGTGCAAAAGACCTTCTATTGTATAAACACCAGAAGTCAAACAAGCAACTATTGTGACCAAAATAACTTCAAATTAACAAATAAATCAAGATCCCCAGTGGTTAGTGTCTAAAATGTATGTTTTTAACAGACTATACAGTTATTACATGAGAAGGAGAAAAATATAAGTACAACTAATATTCTTCAACAGCAACTTAAAGAAATTTAAATTTACAGTAGTTTAGCAGGCAAAGATTTGTCTGAGAAGGGAGTGCATCCACTTTTAAATCATTCTTTGAAAAAACACATCCTTGAAAACTGGTATGGAAAAATGAGTGGAAATGGCGTTTAATACTATGAGGAACATAAAGTGTCCTCTGTCAAACACAGTATGCAAACATTTAGGCCACTTCCCTGGGATAATTTTACTTTCCTGGTCATTTAATTATTTAACGGGTCTCCAGCAACCCCTTTTCCATGTCCCAGGACAAACATTCAGAAGTTTTATCAAACTGTGAATGTCCAAATAGTCCCCTGGGAACAAAGAAGCAAGTCATAACCACAAAGTTATAAATGTGAAAAATCTCTTATAAAACCTGGGATTTTAACTGTTAGATTTTAACTGATAGCTGAACTTTGCTGTAAAATACTTCCCTTGTGCTTAGGCAAGTCCTTTGCTTATAGCCCTTTTGTGGAGAACTGTTGGAGAACTTTCCATTAGCTGAGCTTGGATAGATAATATCTTAACCAAATATGCTTTTCTGACAAATTACATAATATATGAACTTTAAAGCTGATGAGTTTTATGCGTTTGTAACATCCTGTATAGATCATTATCACAAACCTGCAGTAATATAAGATTATACATAAATAAGGTGGTCAAACTCAAAACCAAGGCCCAGGTACAATCTGGGCCTTGAGCTGAAACACGGTTAAGCAGAATAGATGTTTTTTCACCTTTGTTTGGACTGTAGTTATAAAGCTATCTCATCATCACATAGGGCCTAATGCTGCTAATGTACAAGTAACGCTCCTGAACCTGCAAGAAGGACTTTCATTAGAGGAAGACTTTGGGACTTGTATCATAATACCATGAACAAACATCAAATAACATGAAAGTATTTGCTATTTATTTGTATAAAGCCTGATATGATTATCTTCATCCAAATTCAATGAGCCAAAGGGTCACATTCACCAATGATGCAATTCCATGAAAGCCAAAAGAGCCGGTGTCATTATACCAGGAATTAATTTGATAATTGGATAGTAATTGGTTGTCTCTTGCTTTCTCTGTATTCAGCTGGTTTGCTGATAGTTTTCTGCAGTGGAGGGTACTCTGAGCGTCTAATGACTCTGTACAAAGCACCACTCAACTTTAAGTCATCTTAAATTCTTATTGAAATTGTGCTTCTTTTTCATTGAGACGTCTCTCCTTTGAGAGAGAACTGTATTTTTCTTTCCAGTCAGAAATGAACATTCGTCTTTATTGTTTGGGGTACTCCAGTAGTTCACAACTGGAATGAATGGCAGCATATTTGTGTCAAGCATTGTAATATGATGCATGATGCATCTTTATTTTAGCATTCCTGTCCGAGAAAGACCCCTGTTCTGTTAGTCACAAGGTGGTTTGGGGTAGGGCAGAACTGTGACTGCAGCCAGAGTAGTTCTGAGGGACATGTGCGTGTTCTCAAGTAAATAGTAGGTACAGGAGCAGGGCTACAGAGTTGATATTTCCAGTAAATTAGAGAATAAAAATGGGATGAGCAATTTAAGTATTATTTATAATTGACCTTCATGTCTGTTTTTAATATTCAATCTGCTGAGTGTTTAAAAAAGCAATTAAAAGTCCCATATAATGTTAAAACCCTTGATAAATGTAATAAACAAATGACATATTCAAAAGAGAGAATCTATGTCCCATTAGGAGAGAAAAAGAAAGATGAGAGCAACATATGGCAGTATAATTAGCATGATTAGGGAAGCACATCAACAGAATTTATGCTGCAGGGAAAATGTAATAAGAAACCAACACACTTTCCTCACTGCCTTGAAAACTGCAAATATCGCTCTCTGAAAAGGAGAAGATGCAGAAAGGGTCTCTGGCATTTAAAGCTGTAACTTGTGTTCTTCTGTCGTTATTAAAGATGCACACAGCCATCTGCAAACCATTTATTTTTTGCAGCGTTCACATTGTCCCATTGCTTTGATTAATAAGGACCAATATTACACCTCAGCTGCTTTTCAGAAAGATGCTATTTTGGAAACCTAATTAATACTCGTTCCACAGTTAGCTTGAGGTGTTCGTTAGTGCCAGATACTGAGTTCTTATTTGTTTCTCATTATGTGGAGAGTATTGCTTCTCAATGCCAACATTTTTGTTTTGCATTTTGGAATAACCTTTCGACACCCCCGCTTCCCACAGCCCTCCCTTCAGAAGAGCTAATAACACCTGTCATCATTATTTCAACATGCCGATTATGTCTGTTGAAGACAATGTGGGCTATTTATATAGATAGACTGTCCTGATGCACAGCAAATATTCCTGCCATTTTCTGAACAGTTGGGCCAAAGAGAAAAGCAAAATTTAGAAACTTGGCAATGCAATTCAAATCTCAGCTTACCACTAAGGGTCAGTATATACTAAGCAAATGAATCATTACAAAATTGAAACAGAGTATGTTTGGCCTAGCAGTAGTACAAAATATTCCTTCTGCCCTAAAAAGCCCAGATTATTTAATAAACAAAACAAAACAAACATCAGAAAACCATATAGCAGAAATGCCCCTTCTATAGATATTGGACTTGTATAAACTCCATCAGCCAACTTTGCTGTAACTGGAGATTAGTAGCCTGTTACCAAGTGGCCTGAAGTTTAGTAGAGGGTACACAAATTTCTTGCTTGAGATTTGCCCAAAGTGCTGCTATTCTCACTGGAGGATAAAGGAGAGAATACAGCAAAGCATAGGAGACATTTAGCATCCACTTCATTGCCAAGTATAATGCTCTGCGTGAAAAGGTCAAATGTAATTTCATGTCAGGAACCAACAGAACAACTGAAACTCTTACCGCAACTCACCATTGCACTGAGCTGCTAAAGAAAAAAAAAAAAAAAGAAAAAAAGAAAAAGAACAGCTGTGGGCCTGAGCACCAACGTGGATGCCATAGAAGAGGAAGAAAGGGGAGCTTTAGGGACAGCATGTTTTAAATATGCCCTTACATTGTACCCCCAGGGCTAGGGGATAGATGACGCCTTATGTACTGCAGGAATAAGGTCCCTCATAAAAAACCCTGTGTCTCAGTCTGTAAGAGAAAGAAAATGAGGGGGGCACCCTGCACTGAGCTAGGGATGTTTCATCGTACGGTGCCAGCTGCTAGGCTCTTACAAAAGCAGCCCCACAGCCTGCAGGAGCCCCGCTTAGGTGCCTCCCCAACCTCCCACAGCACTGCAGCCTACCCAGACCAGCTCTGGAGAGAGCTTGGACAGCCACCCAACAGTTTGCCTTGTGGAATATAATAAATATATTTTCTAAAGAGCAAAAGCTGCTACTCGCCTGGCCCTTGGCATTGTAGTCTGTTAGAGGAAATGCAGGCGAACTGGAAGTCCCTTCCTTACTTACTGGCCTGGACCCTAGACACCATGGGAGTCCCTGGCCCAAACATGGGCAGCAGGACCTCTGCCTGCAGCCGTGCCTCAGCGTTGACGCAATGGTGTTGGATGCAATAGTTTTGCTTCAGAAACACCAGTGGTGCAAGAACTAATGGTGATTTTTCAGTTTCCATTACTGGGGACAAATAATGACATTATGAGAAGACAGTGGGGTAGTCTTTGAATACTTCAACAGCATTTATGGCAATCTTAAAAAAATGCAAGAAATTCAGTAATTAAATTGGTAGCGGGATAAGAGAAGCTTTCCTGTATACTACACATCACATTTCCCCAAAAGAAAGTATGCTGTTGGCCAAAACCTGTGGCCATTCTCAAGTGAAAATCCTCTGACTTCAGTGGAAATTATGCTTTAGAAAGGACTTTTAAATCTTGGCTCTTTGTATCTATTTAAGTATTATCTGGTTTTGCACCTGGAGAATAAACAACATATACCATCCTGTAAGTCAAGCTGTGGAATTTTTCCAAATAACTTATTAGCACAATGTCTCAATAAATCTCTCTGAAGGGAAGAACCTGTCATGGAATTACAAGTATAGTGTATGAAAAAGAAACAAGGCTGTAAAATGCAATAACAAAAAGCCTTTAAACCACCGTACATTAATGAGTTAAGGGATACTGGGAAAAGACTGAGATCAGTCCGAGGAGACAGCTTCCTTTCAATTCTGCAAATAACATCTCCTGCAATACCTTGAAAGCAAGAACAACAGCAACCATACCACAGCATGGAAAGGCAGTAGATTTAAGAACGTGGAGAAGGGAAGGGGAAAAAAACACAAATCAGAGCTGCTCATTAGGACAGAACTATGTTCATTCCTTGCCTGGGTGGGTTTTCTCTGCTTTCTTTTTCCATCAGCCTGTTTGTGGACGATGAACTAATACAATCCATCGCTAAAAATCCTGGTCCCACCAAACCTGTAAGTACTCCCCAGCAGGAGCAGGTATTGTGAGAGGAGACAGCTCAAACAGGGAACATGTCATCACAATTTTCCTTTAAGGTATTTTCATATTGGCATTTTCTTTGAGACACTTGGTGTTCACTAACTTTTTATCTACTTTCTCAATCCCCTATTGATTCATTTACACTAGCACAAAAGACAAAATTAATGGATTTTTTTGTTTGTTTTAATCCATGCTTTGGTGACATAAACACATTGGGCAACAATGATTGACCACTGACTCCCACAGAGACCTACATCGTTCAAGTGTACCTATATGGAGCTCACCATGCTATGAGACAACCAGAGCTTTCAATTATATGCTAAAGCATATGAGAGGCTCTCTATTTAGGGCTGCTTTTAAATGTCAGAGTCTGTGCCAAAACCCAGAAAAGACCCAGTTTAGTAAGCAGACTGCTTTTCCTGACCTTCCTTCCCAATTTCCCCACACCCAGACATTTCTATCACGGGGTTCACTGACAATCCACTGCAGTGTTTCAGCTCTGCTTTATGACAAGCACTTTTTTTTCTGGGCTCTGTTGTTATACTGATTCTTTCCTTATAGCTCCACTTGCCGTATGCCTCACAAGTGGAAGATCAGACAAACAGGGCTTGCTTATCTTTTTAAACTAAAAATGTCTGATGTAAAAAAAAAATGCGTGTCCTGACTTTCTCCTTCAGATGAGGTCCCACCAGCAAAAGTCATCAGGGTGGATCTATAGTAAAATCTCTGCAAGAAGTCCTGTCCCTTTGCCAGAAAGGAGTGGTCTATTCCTGTACTCAGACACGCTGCTTGCATAACCTTGGGTCGAGAAAGAAACAGGCTTTTAAAATGATAAAACACAGCTGGAATATTTAGACATAGGGAGATGATAAGGCCTGGATTTAGAGACGCATCTAAATACTGGTGTGGCTATCTGAGGCTCTTATCAGACCTTGATGTTTCATCCAGATCACGGCTGTAAAACAGAATTGTTGTCCTCTCATTGCTGCAGTAACAATCCTGGAAATACTCAGATCCAGTTCAAACTAAATCTATTTTTAATTTTTTCCTGTTATTTATAAAGTGTAATCATCCTCAGGTCCAACAGTCACCCTGAAACAGGGTGTTCAGTGATGAATTCTCCAAGCTCTTATCAGGTGTTTTGTGTTTCTTTTGAAATGTTGAGATTCCAAAGTGTTCGATACCTTGTCTTGGTATTAAGTAGTATAATTCACGCACATTTTTTCATTTGCCTATATGTCCTAGACAGTCCTCATCTGAAGCCTATGGGTACTAATAACCAGCAAAAAGCCATTAATATCAAAAGCGCTTTATTAGCTAGCAACACAGATAGATGGTGGGAGGCTATACACCGATGACTCTTTTAAAACTGGGAGTACTGTGGCAACGAGTGACTACATGAAAAGCCCAGTGCTGTGCGAAAGCAAAGCTGTGGCAAAGCTGGGACCAGTGCCCAGCTCTTCTTGCTACCGTTCCAGTCTTAACTTTGGTCCATTCAAATGTTTTCTGAAGGGTCACTTCTTTTTGTTGTTTGTGGCATAAAAAGCCCTCAGTCCCCTAAGTCCTGTAGCTGCTTCTGTACAACTGAAGAGTCCTTCTTTTAGTCCGTCTTGCACACCCATGCTGAGCTGGAGTCATGGATCCTCTTTGCAGTGTTTCTGCAGAAAATGGCAACAAAGAGGACAGATAACAGAGATACAGATGGAGGGCAAAAAGATGGCTCCCAAACATAAAGAAACACTTGTTGGCAGATCCTGTTCTCGGGAGGTCTTCATGGAAGAGCTCAGACTGAGAGTGAAACCACCATGCAAGGCATAGACAAAAGGCTCTGTGTTTTCATATACTTCATCTCCTTTTTTTTTTTTTTTTCTTTTGCTAGCTCAGCCCTTTAAAAGAGACTCAAAACAGTGGAAAGCTAAACCAAGGGTAAAACTTTGTATCAAAGGCAAACAGTTAATACAAAATGACAGTGAATTGGTTTAAAAATTGGCCATTGATAAAAAAGGAAATGATCTGTCAAGTGTGACTTTGAAGAAACACGGTTTTCCTTCTCCACTTTATTTCATTTTATGCCATAGAGTTTGCGTGGTCTAACAAATGAAATTGGTATGAACCATGCCAAACTTGAACCAAAAACCCTAGGGCTCAGACACATGCTAAATCACCACAGCTTGATATATTGCCATTTACTGGCTGAAACTGTGACAAATGCAGAATAATCTGGCCCTTTTTCTCAGAGAAGGCTGTACCCTGTACTTGCTGCAGGTGATGAAGGTGAATATTGGCATTTCCCGTGGCTCAGCTGGTGCGTGGGACCTTGCTCACGGGTCTCGCACACTCCTGTGTTTCCCCTGATTCCCAAATCGAAACTTTTTCTAACACCTCCAGACAACAATGATCTTGTGCAAAAACAAATCATTTTGGCTGGTGCGACTAGACAGCCTCAGACCAAAAGCAAGACAAGTACTTTAAGCGTTGCATATCCAGGGAACACAGGGAAGAATGTCTTTGCATCCCTCTTCACTAGACTAAGAGTCACCTCTGCTTATTTTGTTTCTATCTACATTACTGCAAGTAACTCTAACAATACTGGTAAAAGCTGCCCTTAACTGGTAGGATCATTTCCTATGAACTGCACGTTGGACAAACCCACTGTACGATATAGAATCTTGTCTAAATGAACATATTTATTTTGTAGCTTTTAAATCAGTTTTATTTACAACAGGTCTTAGAGTACAGCTCACACGCAGTAGTTAAGCTCTGGCAGTACCGATGTCAGGTCACTAACACATTTGCAAATTACATTTCTAAGTCATAGAAAATGAAAGAAAAAATGACTTTAAAATAACTGTTTTATCTTCGGGTATAAGGATCACAGAACAAATTTGCAGGTGGCTGTAAAACCCAGCCAAGGGCACTCCCCAGGGAGCCCCGGCGCTGCCAGCACGCCGAGCGCTGCGATGCAGGGACACAAGCAGTGGCGAATGGTCTGATGCACGCACGGCTGCGCAGCTCATTTACTCTCTGTGAGGGGGCTGGAGGCAGCTCCACGCTCTTTAATGGCCCCATTCCTCTTCCCTTTCACTAATTCCCTCTTCTTCCTCTGGAAACGCTGAATCACTCTGACTCTTCAGATGCTTAATCCCTGAAAATATAGAAGTCTTGGTTAAAGTTATGTTAGCTTGTGTTGGACATTTTCTTCCTGAAGGAAGAAACAAACAAAAAACCAAGCTCATGGAATGGGTTTTTTTAAAGTCCATACTGACTCCCTTTTTCATAAACCTCTTAGTTCAAACAGTGCTAGGGTGTATTACCAACAGAAATATTCTCTTCCTTGAATATAGGCTCTTAGGAATTTTATCATGTTTTGTTGGAAAAACTGCTGAAAGGCACCTTGGAGAACAGAAGAGTATTTGCATCTCTTTTTTCCTTGGTGATCTTTGATCAGATTAGTATTGCCCATCTCAAATAAGTTAAAACTTTTCAAGGCTCAGACAGTAGACATGGGAATTATTCTGCCAGAATTTCAACTTGAGCCTCTTTCTGAGATTGATCCGCTGAAGGTCATTGCTCACACGGACCCAGTGCCCCATGGTCACAGCTTCCCATGTGCACCAGAGATGTTCGCCAACGTGTGTCCCCATAGGCTGTACACGACCTACAGAGCAAAGAGAGCATCGCACCTAACAGAGAGGGAACTGCCGGAGCCAAAGCAGTGACAAAGTTGAATCATTTCGCACATGGAGAGTGTATTCTGTTGACCTTTAAATACCATGCGGGGCTGGATGAAAAGGGTAAATACATATCACAGGATATTTGGAAGTTTAGTTTTGAAGAAAGTTGTGAAGTCCCTGCTGCTGGGTGGTTTCAGCCAGCAAGTGAAATAGGCTCTATGAAAATTAATCAAATTGCAAAGTTATTTTCCCTGTCCCGTGTTCAGTACAAGCAAACAGGCCTCAATGAATGGGCCTAATCCCATCTTCTCAGCTCCACCTTGGTGTGACAGAAGAATTCAAGCTAAAAAAAGAGGCAAAATCAAGCTAAAAAGATGACAGGGAAGAGAGACCAGAGAACAGGGGTTGTTATTTTCAAAAAATCTAAACAGCAAATGCACAAGATTAGTTTCTGGGTCCCCTAGTTTTTAACAAAAACAGTCATAGTGGGAACATAACTGTTAGTCAAAAATGTGTGATTTCAACAAAATGTAAGCCTGAATTAAGTTTTCTGGTGTCATTACTGCCATAACATGAAAATATTTTTGACTTCGTTACAGATCATACATAGTTCTACTCACTATTTCTAACTGTCAGAAAAAAAGCTTCACTTATGCATCAGTTGCTCTGTTTGTTGAGGAGAAATTGCACCCCCGTTGCTTAGATAACCACAGCTGGATAATCAAACACCCCACTGTCATGCACTTGCAGAGGCACAATTTTCAGAAAGGGGTGCACCCTCAAGGCATACAGGGCAAGATCCAGATTACCTCAAATTGTGAGGAAGAGGAATTGCTGCTTTTTTACAAATAGCTGAAAACAGGATCTTACAATGGGTCTTACAACAGAAGCTCAGCCTGCTCCACTTCCAACAGGAGCCCATCACTGCTCAGTGCTGGGCTCTGGGCTCCTCTCTTTTTCTTTTCTCCACACAGTACCTGGTTCCCTGGGAAACTGTTTCTCAGACGTAAAACAAGCAAATAAATTAATGCTCCCAAGCCACAGTACTTGTAAGTCTGCCCTGCAATAATCAAACCATTTCCAATTAAGTAACTATGATACATGAAGAAACACTCTAGGCTGCTCAGCTACCACCAAGCTGGCCTCTTTAGCAACGCTCTTTAGTAAGACAAACACCTTAAACGTGATTTCACCTAACTATATATTAATGGACATTCATTTCAAAATGATATTGTGTTTGTAGGGCAAATTTGTCTCCTGTTGTTTATCTCTGGACTTACAGAGCCATTTCTTTCACATTCGCAGTACCCATCTAACAGCTACTATTCAGTACTTCAAACAGGAATTTCTAAGAGCCTGGATGTATCACTTTTTAGGAAGTTTTTCAAAGATGAAAAGGGAAAGTTATGGACAGAGAAGAGGGCGTGTGATATACAGTTAGTATGGTAAAGCTTCATGGAATGGTATTTTTAGTAAGAGTGAAGACTTTTGGCTGTGTGGTTTAATTGCAATATTCAATGTGAAAATTGCAGGAAATGGAAAGGAATGACATCAGTGAGTGTTACCCATTGATTTTCACGTAGCAGGCAACTATCAATCTTATTTAATGATTTTTTCACAACCTCCGTTCTACAGCCTGCCTTCACTTCTGCCAGTCATTAAATGCTGCAGTGTCATTTGGAAGTAAAGACTCACAGGGTTTTCTACACTGACCAATAAGTGCACAAGACTTGATGTCATTATTCATAAGCCTCAAGATGTTCTGACAACATCAGGTTGTCAGAATTAACTGACACTATATGTAGCATTATGAAATAAGACATTCAGCTACACAACGAAATAAATTAGAATGAATCGACGTGCAGGTGATGAAATTCCTGTCAGTAACATATGAACACGCATGACAGAAAAAGCTGGTGGCTTTCCTGAAAAGATACATTTCATGCACCAAGCGTCAGACTTTTACAGTGCAAAAAAAGTCTGGGGTAATAAAAATACTTAGTTAAATGATAGCAATCATACTCTTAGATTAAAAGCGTATCTAGCCACATAACATTGCAGTAACCCACAGTGGCTGCCAAGGGAGGTCAGAAGCCGTTGGAGCTGGGGATGCCCAGGAGCACACTGGCACATTCATCCACAGCTCCTGCTCAGCTAAAACAATTCAAGAGAAGAGGCCGTTACAGTGGCTCTTGCGTGTCCCTCCAGCAGGGTTATTCAAGCTGTGTGCCCTACCCTTTGTCAATAGGAAGCAAGTGGTGAGCAGGTAGTGAGGTGGAGCTCTATCCACAGACATTTTTTTGTAAACAAGTTGGACCGTTGGATCTATTCATACCCAGTATCTTTGTTTAGCAATATCTAAATTGTTTGCTGAAAGGTTATATTCTGGCTAGAGATAGAGTGAAAACTTATTACTCAGGTCACTCCAACCATTTTTACAACTGTTACTATGGTAACATTAATTTATTAGAAAGGATATTTCCTACTCTTCTTTTCAATCTTCATACACCAGTAACACAGTTCATGCCCTCAGCTTTCTTAAATAGTAATCAAGAGGCACCAGAATGCTGCTGTTTGGGGTTTGTTTCTATTCATTGATAAAGCACTGTAGTAAAGATGAGCAACAAATATAGACTCTATGATTTTACTCATAGAAAAAAACCAAAACAAAACCAGGACATTTGGGGGGGGATATATAGGGGATATTTTAGAAGATACTCTTTGTACATACAGCAGATCCAAGTTCAAAACATCAAGTTACTGGTTCCACGTAAACTACACAAGCTTCATAATTTTAGTTGCAAACAGGGAGGACTGCAAATGCTGATCCACAGAGCCACCCTGTCTCAGCAGTGTCTCTTATTCCAGGCAGTGGGTAACGCTGAATTTGTGGGCACCCTCACTCTCCTGAAGCACTGTGCCTGCACCGTCCTGATGCCATTGCATTTTCTCTCACTGCTCTGCCCCCCAGCCCAGGTTGCCCTGCCCTGCTCTCCCCCTGTGTGCGGAGGTAGCTCATGGGGTCCGAGCCGCCCCGCTGACTCTGCCAGTCGCCAGTCCCCACTGGCCTTTCTGCCTGGGGATGGGGCTCTGCGCCCGACCCGACTGCTGCTCTGCAACTTCACACCCTGGCTGGGGCTTTGCCCTTCGCCCAGGAGGTCTGACAGCAAAAACCCCCTTCCAGCCCGAAGGCTGCCCCTTCTCGCCACTCCCTGACAGCGATTTCATACCCACGGGTTCTTCAAACTCTATACTCTGCCTTAAAACAAAGCCTGTCTGAACACTGCCTCTTGGTTTCTTTTTCCCTCCCCCCCCCCCCCCCCCCCTTCTCCTCGGCCACTTCTGAAGTCAGCAGGACAAGAATTGTTTTTCCTCAAAGGGCTCATATTTCACTGCAGGTAATTCAATCCAATTAATGCTGATGAAGAAACCCTTAATGCTAAGCCATATTCAGCAGCCGTGCACTAGTACACTTTGAACTGGTAATTCTTTTTAGATGAAGTCACTGCCTCAAAGCATATTTCTAGATTACTTATAAATTATGAGTGCAAATGGGACAACTTTCTGGCATTTTTGCGGTCACATAATAACATCTATGCTGTTTATTCAACAGCTGTCTTTTTGCTTCTCTCCATCTGACCAAAGCACCAGATTAGAAAGCTAAGCAGTGTCACAAGATATGAAATAACCAAGTGTTCCTGAATTAAATATCTCCTGGAAAAAAAAAAATGATTCGAGTAATTAAGGCAGCTCCCCATCTCAAGTAATTAAGGCAGTTCCCCATCCTATTTAACACTTCCTTCATGCCACTTCACTGCCCAAGGAACAGTGTTGACATTTACCAAACTCGGGATTGAAGTCTGGTTGGCAATTTGAATTCCCTAAAGTTTGAAGGATTATTTAGATTTATGATTTGGAGCTGATCCTCTCTCTATCAAAAACACATTTCCAGATTTTCAGAAAGCAGCGAAAGGCAAAGCTGAGCCACAGACAAAGGAGCCTGATTTTCAGAGTTTCAGAACTCAAGTCACTTTGAAATTATCAAGCAAACAAACCTGACCAAAGAGGATAATGGCCAAACAAAAATATCTACTTTATGCCAATCCTAAATGAAATATGTTCTGGTTCCATCAGCAAAAATGAGAATATCAAAACAAAAATCATGTATTCATGCCACTAAACAGCAAAAATCACTTTTCTTTTTTCTGGAACATTTTGTTTTGAATTTATCAGTCAAATACATTTTGACTTCTCTGAAACTCCTCCCTCATTTTTTTTCCCCAACTGAAATGAATTTTTGAATTAAAAAAACAACAGAAAAAACCCAAAACTAATGTAATGAAAAACAACATCCACCACAGGTCTTTGGCTAAGTTGGATGCAGTGGGAGGCAGATGTGACAGTGACAGAGCCCGGAAGAGCTGGCAGGTCTTCAGTGGCAGCCTCCTCCAAGCACAGGAGTGGCCCATACTGATACAGGAGAACAAGTAGCTGTATCAGAAGACCAGCCTGGCGAAGCAGGGACCCCATGACTGAGTGCCAATGCCAAAAAGATGATGTGTACAGCAGATGAAAGTGGAGACAAGGTAAAAATGAAGTATAGAAAAAAATACAGGCCCACAATACAAGGATGATGTTAGGAAGGCTCAAGCTCAGCTTGAGTTGAAACTAGCAAAGGGTGTCAGGGGCTTTAGGAAGACTTTCTTCTCCTACCTTCACAATAAAAGAAAAACAGGGAAAATGTGGGCCTGCAGCTGAGTGAGGTGAGCGCTCTAGACATAGACAAGATTGAGGTGCTCAATACCTTCTTTACCTTGGTCTGGACTGAGAAGGTCTACCAGGCCCTTGTGCCCACAGACAAGGTCCAAGGAAGAGAGGAAAGGTTGAGCCACGAATCCCTTGAGAAATCTTGACCCATAGAAGTCCATGGAACTGGTGGACTGCGTGCAAGGGTGCAGAGGGACCAGCTGGTGTCAGTGCAAGGCCATTGTCTGTCATCTTTGAAGGGTTGTGGAAATCAGGAGAGGACCTCAGTTACTCACCATGCATTAGGCTGTGCCTGCAATACTATGTTTGCCTCCCCTGTACAAGAAGATGTTGATGGACTTGTTCAAATCCAGTGGAGGTCACCAAGGTGGTCAGGGGACATGACATGTGAGGAGCAGCTGAGGGACCTGGGGTTGCTCAGCCAGAAGAAGGGGCAACTTTCAGGCACCTAACAGCAGCCTGACTTACCTACGGGGAGGTTACCCAGAAGATGGAGCCAGGTTCTTTAAGGAGATGTCTGGTCATGAATTGGAAGAGAGGGTATTCTGACTGGATATAAGGAAGAAATTACTTCACTGAGTATATTTAAGCACCGTAGTGGTTTCCCAGAGAGTCTGTGAAGTGTCTCTCCTAGGAGGTTTTCAATACTGGACTAGACAAAACCTTGAACAACCTGGTTAAATTTGGTGCTAATTCTGCTTTGTGCATCAGGTTGGACTATATGCTTTCCCAAGGTTCCTTGCAACCTAGATGAATATATGACTTTATGAAATCAAAACTCAGTAAATCTATCTTATAGTTTATAAAAGTGTATTAACAACTGTGTAACTGAAGGCTACATTTTGACCCAGGTGAGAGCTTCAAATGCCTTCTTTCCCTGGAACAGAGATGAAGCATCTAATCGCACCAGTCAGACTGATCTCAGGAACAAGGTTTCTTTTCACTCCTTAAAACCATGGGGCCAAGCTAAATCAGCATTTCAGTACCGATTTTGGGAAACATACAAACTCATAATTAGGTTATGTGGCCCACTGTGATCTATATATACATATATGTGAGCTATATATGTTTGTATTTGTTCCCAAATGCAAGGGATTAAAACAGTGGGATTAAGGGGTTGCATTGGACCAAGTGCTACTGTATTTCCAAAATCAAGCAACATGGAGCATCTTCTGCATGTGACAGATAGATCTACAGACAAAATCTCACATAGAAATCACATCCCAGTTGTGGCCCAGTGCATAGAAATGTCAAAGAAGAGAATTCATTTCCTGAGAGGTAGGCATAGGAGCAGGCTGTCCTGTAGAGCAAGTGCTAGCACACCTACTGTCTGCTGCTGAAATGGTGCATGTTTCTGTCGGAGTTTCAGGGGCAGATCATCTATCTCAGTTACTGTCCGCGGGTGCATGGTGCCTGAGGACTGCTGACTGTCATTGTAGTTAAAAGACTATGCTCACTGCCTGCAGATATAACAGATTTAAAAAACATATACTCTGGTAATATAAAAAAAGCCTACGCACTCTTATTACAAAAGGAATTGCTTTCTTGCTCAGCTAGGCATCTGCGCAATGGAAGTAACACAGACTCTCAACACTTCACAGGTTGTTTTGCCAGATGTTTCCAGAAGCATCGGGTGCTCCACGTGAGGAAACGTGCTCCCTTCTGCCGGTCAGTGCTAGTGGGAGAGCAGCGAGTCTCTCCCTGCTACAGGCACTGCGGTACAGCTCACCTGGGCACCCTGCCCAGCCCAAGGCACAGTCCCCTGCTCCAAGGAGCTCTCTGCTGCGAAAAGCACAAAAGGCTTCCTGCTGTTACCACCTCCAGCAGAAGCCGAGGACTGTCAGAGCCCACAGAAGCAGCTGCCTGGCAGAAACCTCCTTCCACAGGAGCTGAGCAATTATTAAACACTTTTCCTCTCTGTGACTTTCATCAGTTTAACAGAATACAGCTTAACCAGCCTCCATTCTCAGCATTTTCTGCTTTATAAAAGTTTAGAAAAAGGAGGTTTAGTCATCTTCAAACATTCATTGTGAGGTGCACACCAACTACACTTCCATATTTATTTAAATGTAAGAATACATGTCTTATCTTCCCTCTGTCCCATTTGGTGAAGGTATCAGATACACAGCTGTCACTATTGGTCATGGAAAACCTCAAAGCTTACCCCATGCACACACACTGGAAACACACATCCTAGGTACTTTGACCTTCTTGATTAAAAATTCAGTTGTTTGGCCAGAAAAAATTAATTCCTACTATATAGGTTTTTTTGTTTTAAATAGCTGAAATACAGAAGGGTATATACTCCATGCAAGAGCAGGACAGTAAACCAGTAAGGAAAATGCTATAGTTTCCCAAATGTCTATTTTGAGCTTTCTCTTGTTTCCTTTTTGCATAAATGACCTGCTATCTACCATTGTGATGGATCACAGTCCACAGGAGGCTCTTTAGTTGGAGAAAGACCATAGCTAACAAAATTCTTAAATTGTGAGAGGGAGAGAGCACTCTCAGTTTTATTCTGTTTTGGTGCAGTATCTAGTACAGTGGGAGCCCTGGTCTGTTGGGCATCCAGGCATTACCAGCAATGTTATTGCTGCCTGTGCTTCATAAAGAACAGATTCCCCTATTCTAATGGCATGGCAGAATGACTTCTAGGAAATCTCATCTGTACAATCAGTACCTGAAACCTTTAATCCATTTTTACTTAATTGGTTGGTTTAGATAAGCTCTCCTTGCATACAAATCAGAGTTCAGTGCATAAGCTTTGGTTAGTAACCCCTTAAAAAACATTAACCCCATCCTTAACCCTACTTGTCTCCCCAACTGCACCATCCAGCTCACCAAAAATCATTCTCATTGTCTCCACTTTACCTTTTTTATTTTCTTTTTTTTCCCCTCACTACATCCTCCACTTCCTTTGATCAAGTTGCTCTTGGACTCAGCCTGAAAGCTTTCTGGCAAAAGTGCCTAGTGATCTCTATCTTCATCTTTTCCACTTTGTTGATGTCTTTGCCTCTGACACTTCTTCGCCCTCGTTCTTCTTCCACTGTTTGTAACGCTTTTTCCATTGCCACCCTCTAAAGGTCCTTTTCCCTTCAATCCAGCCTCTGAGGATGGGTGGCAGAGGCTGCAAGTTTTCTTCTACAGTACTCCCTATGTTCAACAGTGTACCTCGCAAATACAGAAATAATAAGCACCTTTATAAAGGCTCTGATGGAAAGAGTTTGTTCCTTCTGTCCAAATTAAAACTCTAGAATGCATCTTTGGCGGAACCTTGCAGAAGTCTAAGCCATCATCTCAAAGTGATCAAAATCAAGCTCTTGATCTACACTCCTTTCCAAAATGATTTGTTCATTTACTGTGGACAGCACCACCCTTTTTTTTCTGACATTCAGGCTTACACATTTCTGATCGCCACTCTTCTCTAGATCACCAAATCCAATTTTTGTCCAAGTCTCGCACATTTTTCTTGCTTAATGTGTCCAATATGTTCTTTAGCATTTATCCAGTGAAAACAGTCATGGAAACTCTCCTTATCCTGGGGTTTTTCAGTATTACCACATCTCCTTCTCTAGGCTTTATAAACGTACCTTTGCTCCTGCATTCAGCATTCTGCAGTTACAATCACCTGAATCATTTCCCTGATCACTTCCTACGCCACCACTGAGCAACTCACTTTCCCTCTTGAGTTCCATCCACTGTTTCTCTCCAAGATATTTCAGACTAATGGTGGCTATTTATGCTTTCAAGGAAAATGAAGTTTCTTTGCGTATTATGAGCACAACCAGCTCTCATCTTAAATCAGGAACTGATACAACTTTGGCACTCCATTTGCTAGGCTTTTAAATGAGCATTTTCATCCTTTCTCCCACATTGCACTGAATGCTGGAGAGATACAACTATTAGCCTCCATGGCCACTTCCAAATCCTCCTCAAAATTCTCAGTTATGGAATTTGAGAAACAACCTGAGAACATTTCATTTGCCAGCATGCTGAGACAGACCTTCACATTCCTCCCTAACGCTCTGTAACCGTTCCTGGGTTTGATTGCTACACCCCAGCTGGGAGTTCCCTGGTGCAACAACCAACTTCTGTTAAATGTTTGAACAAGGTTTAATGCACCATAGTCCTAATCCCTTGTGTGAGTTCCTGGGTGCTATGTTAACGTCAGTACAATATGATAAGAACTGTGGCATACAGTGACCAGTGGGGGATTACTGAGCATGAACCAAGAGCTAGACCATGACTCGTATTTGTATGCAAACAGAAAATGTTTTACATACCTTTCCTTGTGTTTCTTCATTCCCACCTACAAGAACAGATTCAGTCTGCCAGCCTGGCAGCAATTATTTCATCTGCTGATGCTCATGTTCATAAATCACGCCAGATCACCTGTGGCAGGACGGTAGCCCTGATTCCAAGCAGACCCAGCATAAGAGCAGCAGCCCAGCCTCACTGAAGGTGGCAGCCCTCAGAGTGTCCCAAGGCAGACACTCTCTTGGGTGGTCCCTGAGCCACCAGTGGTCCAAAGAACATCAAAAAGTAATCTGTGAAGTGATAGCAATAAAACAGGCAGACCCAGACCTTGACAATTCCCATGTGTGTGAGCGAGCAAACAGAACAAATGTGAGGGAGAGAAGACAAAATAAAAGTAAATGGACATGGAAAAATTTGCTTTATAGATGTGGGCAACTGTGAACAGTCTGCTTGATGCAGTGTTTGGAAGTTTCCTAAAAGATAGGTTGTTCTTTTTTAAGACTGAAGGATGTTGCTCTGTGGAACTATCTCAAAGGACTCTAAACTGTACTTGTGCCTGTAAGCTTTTGTTAACCAAGGTTTCATGGTAAAGTAATACTAATCACTTGAAGCTTGATAAATGGCACGCAAAGGTCTGCCCTTACTCCTGTGGTCAATGAGTCTGAACGCAATCAGGTAATTTGTTATTACACAGGGCTTGGTCTTGCTCCTCCAGAAGTTAATGAGACTGTCCCTTACTCTTTTCAAAGAAAGTAGGGTCAGCTTTTGTAATTGATCTTAATTTTCATTTATAAAGAAGAAATAACTTCAAACAGCTACTGTTTATTTACAATGAATGTATGTGAAATACTATAAATTAATGTTGTATGTGGCTTTAAAGTTTGAGGTATGAGATAAACAAAGTGACACAGAAAATTGGCACACTAGGTATTCTCAAACTCCTGTTTAGATTATCCAAGGAAAAGTGATATCAGGCTGTCATTCTGTCCTTTACAGCTGATGGAATCTTCAAAGGCTAGCACACATGGTGGGCCTCCAACGTTTAGAATAAAAAGAATCTGAAACACCAATGTGGCTGCGGGGACTATGTTAACATTTTAGCAAACTATACATCAGAAAAAAAAAATTGTGTGCTACATTATTTTATACCTAAGCTCAGGCTGAGGAGGAGAAAAAAATTTTTATGTGTCTATTATGATTATGAGACCAAGATATTATTCAGTCATGCAATTTCATCTACTTTTTTTTTTTCTCTAATGTGCATCTCTTTCACAAGTGCTGATGACTAAATCAAAACCAACGATCTGAAGCATTGGCAAATATGATGGGTTTATGAAGGTCACATACCTGATCTGGAGCAGATCAGATCATCAGCATATCCAGCAGGTCACCATGGCCTCATAAATGTTTGTGAATGATCATTCGGATACCAAGTAACAAGAATTGACTAATTTTGCAAATGTCTGCTGGTTGTTACTAACTGTCCTCTTAGCTCCAGCCATGCAATACTCAGTCCTCATGGTGAGCCTTTTAAATGACAAATTTTAGGTGCTACTTCCTCCACAGTCAAAAGACTCAGTGTTAAACTACCACAATGAAGACTGTATGAGAGCAGCAAAATTCATGTTGCAAATGTCTGGCTGCTTTCCAGTTTGTTCTCTCACACAGCACTTTCCACACCATTTTTCCCTCTCAGAAGTCGCTTGAAGCAGCACTGGCTCCATACGACTAGCGTGAAGGAGCTGCTTCAGCACAGAAAAGCTTTTGTTAGTCCTCCACAGGCTGGCCAGAACATGCACCGGAGACAGAGATCAGCTTCGCTGTGGCTGGAGGGACTGCATCTCCCACTTACAGTAGCCAAAAGAGTAAACAGAGAGGCTTTTGTCACCCCAGGCAACTTCTGCTAGTATGTAAACATCTCATTTTGCTGGTTCCTTCCTTCCCTCGCTAGCCCTCAGACTGCAGACGTCAGCCAGTCTTCAGAGTTCAAATGAACAGCAGAAGCCCCTGCAGTCAGCCAAGTGGATGTTTCAGGCTGTAACAATCTCAGCCCAACGCTAATTCACTCTTTGGAAAGCCAGAAAACATTTCTCAGCTGATTCTGTGGAGGATGGCTCTTGGTCAAATACTTCAACAACAACTTGAGCAGAAAAACATGCAGAGATGACTTCCACATTGGTAATGAAGTTGGACAGGACTGCAAGGCTCTCCTCCTGCACGGCTCAGGTGTGCTGGTCTGGCTGGGTGGCTGGAGGCTGCAACCAGGAGAGGATTAAAGCTTTTCAGCCGACATTTTTTCATCCCAATTTTTCACAGTTCAGAGATGGGCTTAGAGCTGTTGATAAGTGTGTTTGAATTCAACCAAAGCAGGCAGATCTTCAAAGGTGCTGTGCTCTGACAGGTCCTGGGAAGCTTGCTAGAGGGTCAGAATCACCCCTCAGAAAGCAGCTGTCTGGATGCCAAGTTTTACTGGGCAATATGTTTATTTGCTGGAATTACTAAACCCTCACTTTTAACACCAATACCATTTGCAGCCAGGCAGCTGTCTGTCTAACAGTAGATCAAAATCACAGGACTGGCAGAACTGTTCCTTTATGTCAAAGGATTACAGTAATTCCATCAAAAATAGGACCACATTTTCAAACCTGAATCAGCTGCTCCATAATAGCAGAAGCCAATAGCTCTGCTACTGTCACAAAATATGTATTAAAACTCACTGGCCTTAAAAGTTTACGAGTAGCATTTTCTGAGCATGGCTTCTTTAAATTAAAACATACATTTTCCCAGGCAACTTCTGTCATTCTTATAATTCACCACATGCTGCTCCGGGCTAGTTTGTCTTTCCAGTTTGAGACACTCTGTAGGCTGACTACCTTAAAATAAGCCGTGAGGGAAAAAGCAGAAAATAGGTTTTACAGCTAGGAAATCACATCAGTCAGGACTTGGGAAAGCTGTGCTCAAGACAATATGAAACTAATGCTCAGTATTTCAACTGCGGCATGTAAGTCTGTTTAGAGGCAGGGACAAGACAAATATTAGTTAGATAGTCTGCTATGTACAAAATAAAACAATGTCATCCTACCTGCCGTAAGTAAAGGAAGGGAAAGGTTAAGGACAATTAGATAAATCTTAATTTTTATAAGAAGTCTTAACTGCTGTATTCTAAAATATATGCCATCATTCAACATAAATTATGGATCAAGCATAGAATTAGGTTGAAGGGTGTGCTTTATGCCAGAGATTCAATTATATAAAAATAATGGTCCTTTCCTAGCCTTAAGACCAATGAGCATTTACAAAAGTGATCCTCCTCTTGTCTCTAGGAGCAAATGCTTTGTTCACAGGTACTATTCCTTTTGCTGAGGATAAGAAAAAGAGTTCTGCTCCCAATATGTTAATATATTAAACGGTGATTTATATGTGAGAAAGGAAATTGAGTCTCATACCAATTTAATTTCCTCTAATCTGTTCCTGCCAATAGTGGCAACCAAGAACATTTTCTCTTTTTTTATTTTTCCTTCACCAGTTCTTAACGGGAAATCTCTGACCTGCTCCCCTGGCTACTTCTCTTACTACAGCACAGTTATTCAAGCCTTTATCATTTCTAGTGAAAATTAGAAAGGCATTCTTCTCCAAAACTGCTGTTGAGGCTGCACAAACCAGTCTTCAAAGCAAATGCATAAGCATTTCTAAGGGATTTTACTTCAGCGATTAATTCTTGGGGAAAACACTGTATTAGAGAACCTGAACTGAAGGAGTCTGAGCTGTTTGGATGTTAGGTGGGCTGAGATTTGCACCCAGCTGGAATGTGAGGTAGTTATGGCTGCCATGATATGGAAAAGTACACTGTGACAGAATAGTAGCATGGCTTTTTTTTCATGCCATATATTTTAACTTCAAAATAAATTGCTTCCATTTGAATGGCAACTTCCATTAGGGTTTAAAAAATTTATTGGCCAGCAGAGGTCTATTTATGGTGGGGACAGACGAAGCGGTATGCCGCTGCTGAAAAATCTGCAACAAAGGTAGTGTGTGGCACCGGTGGTGCCTCAAATGCTGGGGAGGGCTGTGACCGCCAACCCAGAGCAAGGCAAACCCACTGCACGCTGCTGTTCTGGCAGCGCATGCGGTAGAAGCAAAGTGAAAAAGGAAACTGCTGCATAACTGCAAATTTTTGAGCAGTAAGAACAAAGTGTAGCATTTTTACCTATGCTTTGCTTACAGTGGTTTGCTCACAAATCAAAAGAAATACATTATATAAACTCCAATTAGCAAAGCAGAGGAATGAAATCTTATACAGCAAAATAACCTCTCAATGTGTGGCACAACCACTGGTAGTGATAACAATCACCTTTTCATTCCCCAGCCTGGCCCCTCCACAAACCCTTTTTGGAGAAGATAATTTTCTAGATTCCCTTTTAAAAAAAACAAACTGCAATGTCAAAAATAAATGTACGTAAATAAAAGAGAATAGGTCCATTCCTTTTGTGAAAACAAATATTTGTCTCACCATAATTTTGTGTTTGGTTGGGTCTCTGGATGGCAAGGAAGAAATCCCGGGGACATTTATAGATGTAGACTTTAATCATGTGAATAGGATTCTCATCCTGATCAGCTCTGTTTGTACTGCTCAGGCAAGCCTTTGTGCTGCAATACAGCTGCCGTTCACACCCCTTTGGGCAGGTAAGGTTTACTCAGAAAGTTTCTCCGCAAAAATTAACTGACCTGTGTAGGAAGAAATGTTTTTATATCCTAAATATGTATAGAATTCTGTTAACTATAAAGGGTAAGCTTAAAAAATAGCATACGAGGAATAAGAGGACATAGGTACTTCTGCAATATTGAACACCATGGCAGACTTGAGGAGATATGAGACATATAAGACCCCATCCAGATTGGATGTACCAGGTATTTGACAGCTGTGATTGGATTATCATACAAGGACCAGCAGTTAAATTTAGGTCCAGTCACAGGTCAGATGTAGACAGAATCTGGCATCAGATTTCACCAAGATTTTAATTATGGCCCCTTTTGCTAGAATATATAAATGGAAATGCTCATCCTTAGTTACACGGGGCCAGTGCCATCACAGTCTCACTAGTTTTGGCCATGCTGCCTGGCAAAGGTTTTTGATCAATGCAGAATTAATTGTTAAACATTGGGGAGGTTTTGGTTTGGTTTTAAGTGCAAAAATAGGTGATTCTTCTCCTTGTTGTAATAATGATAAACCCTGTAAAAAGGTAACATGGTCAAAGCCATCCTTGCTTTACCTCTGCTTCCTAGGTCTTTATTTCCCTTGTTTCCTACTCACTGCTATGGCAACATAAGAACTGTCCCTGTGGGATGTCCAAGGGCAGCCTGGGTTTTAGCTAAGCACAGGTGCCCACCTACCTTTAGGTACTTTAATATTGAATGCAATTGCCTGTGATTCCTTGTACGGTCAGCAGAGAGAGACACTTCCAGGGCTTGATTGTTCACTTGGCAGCCTATAACAAACCTAGGGTAATTCCATGCCTGACTTTGTTTAAGCAGGATGGATTCAGGCCAGAGCATTTATAAAAAGGACAGTAGCAGACTTCAATAGCTGAATATTTGCACTTGCTTGGAGCCTTACAATTTCTGTTTGCCTGTGATCAGAAAAAACCCTGAAATTTCACAATTTCCTTTATGAGGAAAAAAAGGAAAAAACACTTCACCAAAACATTTAATATTAGCAGTACCGAAACTTTTAGATTTGCCTCGTTTGTTAAACATAAAAATTTAGACATGCTATAGGAAAATTAATTAATTTTTTTATACCAGTTCAAAACACAAAGGAAATTAAGTTTTTTGCATTCAAAACCTTACTGAAAATGCTTTACGAAACATTTTCATCTCCACAACTTCACAAGCCATTTCTGAGCAGCTTTATTTCAGTTTTCTTTAGGCATTCTTATCTGACTTCAGCGTTAACGGACAGCATTATCCAGCTGCTCTCTTTTTCCTGGAAAACTGCACTGTCGCTCTCCTTTTTTACGTTTTGGCTGACATGGGGATTTTTCTGAGGTCATGAAACCTAAAGAGATGAGAAAAAACTTAATGCCACATCCTGAGGGGAGAGAACTCTTGACAGAGAAGGGGAGGCTGTAATACTGAGAAGCAGAAGCCTGAGTACATGATGGGGTGAAAGAAGTCCTGCGTGTAATGACTGAGCAGCTTTTGCTTCTTCACAGCTTCTTCTGTTTCACCCCCAGGCCTGGCATGGTACCCTGAGCATTCTGTTCGATTTATATTACGGATCCGTATTTTCTATTTTTGCTATTCTTTTTGTGGCTATTATTTCTTACCGTGGTCCGGGGCAGATACAGCACAAGATTTGTTAGTGGCAGATTCAAATCTCTTGCTGAATACTCTGTGCAGCCTGAGATTTTTACGGTGCAGATAAAAAGCTTTCCAGTGAGTTGTACTTTTAAAAATGAAGACAGGAGCAAAATCTTTGCTGGTCAGCCATCCAGCGAAAATCCAAGGCGGTGTTTCTCTGTCATTCTTCCATGTGCTGTGTGGGTTTCACTTTTAATTAATCCAGTCTGTTTGGTTTCTGTCAGAAGTCTATAAGCTTCTCTGTTAATTTGCTGATGAATCCCCTACTGAGTTATAATTATAATCTTCATTGTGATCCTTCTTACAATGACAAAGGAGATAGGATTTTGGCATCAGCATAACCTGACATCAGTAATATTGTAAACGTTAGAATGAGCTCTTCTTTTCTTTTAAGTATTTTGTAAACACCTTCAAAATTACAAAAACATTGTGATGATTAAACAAGTGATTGATAGGTCAGTGTTTACATTAAATTATCCCCATCGCAGTTGCTTCATGGGTGGCACATGAAGAGCAGGCAATTACCATTTTCTTTATATTGCAGGTACTGTAGCTGTAGTCCTTACATCCAAGCAGGAATCTCCCAGGAAGAATGAGCCTTTTCAGTTTTCACCACCTCAGTGCCTGTGAGCTGCTGAGATCATCTCAATCAGCTGGGATCCATTTCAGAAGGCTGAAGCTGAAGATGGCTTGAATCCTTCCCCCCTCCTTCTGCAGCAGGCATTTCATGCTAACCAAAGCAAAGCCTACAAAATGAGTTATGAATCAAGTCAGCTTAACTGCCTAGGAGGACCGGAGTATTTCTGGAAGATCAGAGCGAGTCCCTCTTATGGTTTTATTTACACCCCACGGTGCTGGAGAGGTTTTTCTCATGTTAAGAGCTAACTTATTTGGGGCTTGCAGCCTACCCTAATCCTAATTTTTGATTCTGAGGTATTTTCACCTAAGACACAGTATCACCCAGACAAACTGACATTTAAAGAGCTCTCTTACAGAAGTAGGGAACGTACTACCATCAAGTAAGATGTCATCCATCAGACTGAAAGGTGAAATTTTCGTCTGGGCAGCTGCAGGATGAAGTTTTTACTGTGCTTGTCATTACCATGATATGAAATGTTTACATTTCATAAATGGTAAGTAAACCAGCTATTGAATCACAAAATTGCTGAGGCTGGAAGGTACCTCTGGGGATACCAGAGGGTTTTGTCTAGTTCAAACCCCTGCTCACCGCAGGGTCAGCTGGAGCAGGTTGTCCAGGACTGTATGCAGTCAGATTTTTAACGTCTCCAAGGAAGGAGACACCACAAGCTTTCTAGGCAACTTGTTCCACTGTTTGACCACTTTCACAGCAAAAAAAATGTTTTTTCTTATATTTAAGTTGAACTTCCTGTATTTCAATTTGTGCCCATTGACTCTTATCATCACATTACGTACAAGCTCCTCATTTTCTAGCACAGAGAAGTGTAGCCAAGGGAACTGTGCCTATCATTACTGTTTCATAAGACATAACTGTATTTAAACATAAAATTGCATCTCTAGTCTGGAAAGTAACTGCATAGAAGAGGCAGTGTGGATGGTGCATAGATTTCCCTCATTTTCAGTACTGTTCCCAGTGTTTGACATAGGCTTTTCCAAAGAACCTATGCTCCTAATTTCTAAATGCATGCTGGCCCCTGAGAACCCAAGTCTTGTAGGCTGCAGCTAAAAAACACACTAAAGAGTGTCAGGAGGCAGCTCTGGGCACTGACCTACGCTGGCTGCACTGACCGACCATTAGCCAGGTCCCCAGTTTTGTCTGTGCCAACTAGTTCTCGCCCAGAAAATTCCCAGCCTGGTTTAGGCACAGGCCAGAGATCATTTCCACTGGATATTTTGGATGACCCCCCATGGTCTGGAAGCATAAAAAGGTCTGCAGCATGGATGTGAGCTGTGTGGAGCCAGCTGGCCTCAGGAGAGAAACAAACCCTTGTGCAGATGTAGTTGTGGACCTTACACTGTTGAGCATTTTGCAACTTGACTGTCTACCTTGTTCTCCTAAAAAACACACTCTTAGGACAAGAAAATCACGTCTAGTTCCTTTCTCTCATAGAACAGTTTTAAATATGCTCAAAAGTATTGGTGTTGACCTTGTGCCCAACTACGGCTCTTCAGACTGAGTAACTAATACACCCCATGTGATCTCTCATAATTTCTACCTACTTAACTTCACCATCATGTCAGAGACTATACAAATATTTTCATGTGCTGAAATCTCAGACACACCAGGCTGCTCTGAAGGAGCAAGGATAGCACAGCTCCCCGTAGGTTGGCGCAGCCGCTTGTGGAAGCTGAGATTTGATATCAAAACTGGAGAATAAACACCATGAAGTCCTGCAGCACACAGCAACCTCCAAACAGAGACCCCAGGCTTACGTGGGGTCCTCACCAACCTGAAACCAAGGTGGGAGACCAGCCTGGGCAGCGAGGTGGCCTTGTCCACCAGCCAGGCAGGCAGCCTGACAGGGTGCTGGGGCCATGGGGGGTATGGGGGCCTTGGCCCCATGGAGCTGGGCTGCCTCAGCAGCCAACCAGCAATGAATCAGCAGTGAACCAGCAGGTGCTGTTTGCCTGCTAGCTGGGGCTTCTGCTGGAAAGTCCACCAAAGAGATGCAGGCTGATGCCTTTAACCCTTAAGAGATGGCTGGTGGTCTGTTAGGTCCCACTACTGCAACCAGCAGGAAGGGGAGGAAGCAGGTACCCCTGTTAGTCCTAACCAGGGGCTGGACTGTGCCCACGCACACTTGCTGGTCAGGGGGCAAGTGGGAAGGAGGACTCCTGCCTCCTTGCATCCGGGAAAACAAGGTCACACTTCCCCATACAACACCAAATCAGAAACATGTGGTGGAAAAAGGTTCTCCAAAACTGCCCAACCACAGTGACTTCAACGGGAGATAGAGAACAGCATCACTTTGCTGCAAGGAACAATTTTCACAGAGTAAGGGTACAAATCCTTTGAATCAAGGGAGACAAATAAAAATTAGTGATTTATGGTGTTTTGCACAATAACATAGGTGGGTTTCTCCACTCCTAAATGCCCCCCCCCAAAAAACCCAATTTCGTACATAATGCTTAGGCACAACCAGGGTGCTTCTCTGTTACACAAATTCATCAGAAGGGGTCTGGGACAGTGTCTCTGCACTGATCTTTTTGGAGAGGAGAAAAGAGAGGATGGAAACAGTGAAAGGTTTATTTTGACATCTTTAGTAATATTTTACATTTAAACTGTTTTCATTTTAACTCATTAAGTTTACTGACAACTGAAAACCCACCAAATTATTGTATTTATTGTATTTAAGATTTTTTTTGATTGCTGGCAAATTAAAACCTGATATTAAGGAATCAGTTATTCAACATAAAATGCAGTCACTACAAACTATTTGCATTACAGTAGATACAACCGGTCTCACTTTGCAGTTGCCATGGGCAGCAAAACATCAGGGGCAAAATCTTTAGTGGCTCTTTATTGTGTGAGTGACTTGAGCTTGTGAGAAACCTACCTCTTCTGGTTTGCCTAAGGCACCAAAATACCCCAGAGCCAGCATCCAGTACAACCAGAATGTAATTACACAGTGGAAGCACACTATCTGGCACTCATATGAACAGTCAGAGCCTGAAAATAAGTCTTGCTCTCAATTTTTCTGGAAAGCACAAACAGTAATCTAGGAGAAAGAGTATCAATTTAATCAATTTCATTGTGGAAAATACAGACAAAGTACAGAAAAGGTAGACTCTTTTCTAAAGGCTTAGACACATTCGTATCTGAGTCATAGATTCTATAAAAATGAGTTTTAACACTATTCTTACTTTTGATCTTGCTAGGAGTGACTTTGAAGAAAAGTCAGGCTCTAACCCCTCCAGGGATTTGGGGAAAACCACTGGCATGCAGGTGAAATGTAGTAATAACCTAACAGATTTTAGTTGGAAATTATAAATTGCAGTCCGACTTTAATATAATTCCACTCCTTCTCTTATAACCTTACTTGCCTATTTCCAAAAATTTTCAACGTGCTTATTTAGAAAAAAGCATTTAGCAATTCACCAGAACTAGTGGTAAGGAACTACACCTGCGTGTCACCAGGGGGAGCTTGGATGCCAAAAATCCCATTGACTTATTTTTAATAACTCAGCTTTCTTGGGGATTGCAAGGAGATTGAAAGCTGAATTTACATAATTTCTCCTCATTCCTGAAAGAAAGGAAAAACCTGCTGCCTACCTTTGCCTTTGGAGGGCAAGGCTAACCTGTGGGTACGCTGTTATTCTGGGATACAGGCAACCGCTTGCTCTGCCACCCCAGTCATTCAGCCCCTCTCTTCAGCGGTGTTTCCACTGCCTTCAGCTCGTCTCCATTCAACTGGCCTCATCTTTCTTGAGTGTAATGTCTCAAACCAGACACTGTCCCAGCTAAGCTGGGTAGACGTGCATGGGTTTCCTATGCCTTACCAGCTGCTCTCCAGGTACAAGTACAGGTCTGGTGTGTCCTGTGTCCCTGTCACCCAGAAAGATGCCATTGCAGCGAGTAGCCCACAAACCTGCACCGTTTCCAGGGTTTACCAGACACGTGTTTACATATACTTTTTGCTGTGTGTGCAACATATGCAGTAAAGGTGCACCTTGAACTGAGAGCAAACATTTTAGGTTTCTTTTTTTGCTTTTGAGTGGTCATTAGATCCCACAATTCCTCTAAATGTATTCTTAAAATTAGTTACCCTGTAGATTGCTCAGAGCCTGCTGACAATCTCCTCTGGCTATAAAAGACCCATGGAATAACATTGGTTCACAGGTTGGGTGAGTGCTGAAAAATCTGAAAAATCCTCCCACTGTTGCAAGAAAAATTAGCAGCTACACCAGATGAGAGCTTTTTAAACAACATGCTTCTGGCCTATGCAGCTCACAG
Source organism: Aptenodytes forsteri (assembly GCF_000699145.1). Lineage (NCBI taxonomy): Eukaryota > Metazoa > Chordata > Aves > Sphenisciformes > Spheniscidae > Aptenodytes > Aptenodytes forsteri. The sequence goes on from NW_008794003.1 coordinate 1,665,273, forward strand.
GAAAATGAATCCCTTTTCAGATCCATATGCTTGCTGCAGTATTTCCTGTGTTTTTCTGGTCACATTCACACACATAATTCATGCGAGTGTTCAGTCCTAGCTGCGAGCCTGAAAGGATGTGGTTGAAATCTTCAGGCTGCTCATGTTCTTGTCTCCATGCCAAAGCTCTGGTGGATGGTTTTGGGAACTCTGTGTTCCTGCTAAACTGGGCAATGTCACATCCCAAGGGGTGAAGGAAGGGAGAAATTATTGAGGGGAGGAGAACCACTTGGCCTTCTCTAGAAAATTTTTGTTTTTCAACAAATTCAGACTAATAGGCATCCACTTCAAAAGGAAAAAAAATCAAATCATAAAAAAATCAGACAACATCTCTGCCACAAGAAACCCAACACAGATGGTGCCTGAGAATCAGAAGCAAGTTTTCTCTTAGCCTTATTTTGGTCTAACCGCAGAAATAAGGACCACGCTGTTCAGAGACAGAGATATCACAAAGCTAGCATACTACTTGGACATTTGCTTGGGTCAGGGTGAAACCTGATGGTAGAAAGTAAAATAACTCATGTCAAGCTACTGCCCATGGAAGAGCAGCTTGTGGGTAGGAGCCGCTCTCGAGGAAATTGTTGCATTTTTCAAACCTCCCAGCCCTGATCCCAGGAGAAGTGAGTGTGGGTGGTGGGAGCTCTGCTGACAGGCTGCGAGCCTGCGCCTACCTACACATGCTCGCAAGGACCAGCACAGTTGATGGAGTCTTAGCTGGAAGGTCGTGGGATGATTTTGCTGTACCAGCCACTGCTCAATGCACGGTGGTGCCATTCACGCTATACAAATTCACTATGAACCTTGGGCTTGCCTGTAGCTTGTCATGCTGTCTTTTGGCAGCTTTGCCTTTTGGGGGTGGAGATCTTTATAAATGAAATCTGACTTTGTGGAGAGGAGACATTAATAGACATAGAGGAACTATAGAAATATGCAGTTAGATACAAATGCAGGGAAGGCTTTTCTTTTAAGGGTAAATTAAATGAGACATGAGCCCGCATACCATGGAGGCTTTTTGGAAAAATACTACTTAGAGAGGTACCTCTGTAGTTATACCTGTGTACTTGTCATTACACCGTACCTATCTCTATCTCCAGAAGACCCCAATATAAACTGAGTGAGCTCCCCCGCTGTCTCCCCACATGCCAGACCCCCTGGCGTGGCCGTAAGAGGAGCGTGCTTTCCCCAGCAGGGCTGATTTGTGGCACAGAGCAGAGGAGGGGTGAGGACCTGACAAATACACTTGCCCCCGCTGTACGCATGATCCTGCAGCTCCTGTCCAGGAGCCCAGCAGATGTCAAACGCTGAACAGGAGCAGCAGTGGGAGTAGGCAGAGCCTGCTCCCATGTAATCTAGGCCTTCATTTGGTCATCTTGCTTGGGATCAAATTCAGGATTCTAAATGCTTGAGAAGAAACAAAGGGGCAATTATTATTTGTTACAATAGGACTCGCTGGAGTCAGTGTCTGCCATGTGGCTTAGTTGTTAACCTCCAGCATACAACATACAGCTAAAGCCAGGAAATAAAATTTAATGCCGTGCCAAATGACTGGCTTCATAAGAACCTTATATTTTCTCCTACAAAAATATTATCTTTTCTTCAAAAGCTGTTTCAATTCAGAGCACAACACTGCCAAAACCTTTGGAATTTCACTATAAATATGTCTTATCATATAAAGTAACCAGAACAACACATGTTGCCCTTCCTGGACTTTCTACTTTATATTTTAAAATAAGTACTATGTCTCCCACGTTCTCTTTCTATAGTATTTTACGGTGTTATCTCTTAAAAGGTCGACTTTTTAATGTTGTCTGTTACTGCTTAGAAGCAATTAATAATACTATGATGTTTACACTGCTCTATATTTAGTACAACAATGCTTAATAACACTATTTTCAAGTCATAAATGCTGTTTCAAAGGCATTTGTAAGATCATCCTTCTATCATAAAAATAAAGTCATACCCTTAGAAAGAGGTCAGTTTAATAGTCATTGCATGAAGATTAAAAAGAACTGTCAGATATGTGGACTTCATGCTGAACCGAATGAAGTCAGTGGAAATACTCCCCTAGACTTCAGTCCGTGTTGGATCAGGCCCTTAAACCACACGTGGTAATTTAGGGACCGATGTTAGTGCTCGGCACAATCTTTTCTTTTTCACACGCCAGGTAATAGTGGCAGATGACAAGTTATAACACAAACGTCCCAGTTTTGCTGTAGAGCAGATGTCAAGCTTAATCTCCACTGAACACCTCGCTCTCTCTAACGGTACTGTGGTATTTATTGCAGCCAAGGCCAGAGCCATTTTGAAGCAGAAGCCGCCAGCTGTGTGAAATGAAACGTATTCAAAGCTGCCAACAGTAAGAAATTAAATACAGACTGCGGCGGCGTTTGCCAACTTTTTGGGCAGTAGCAGAACGGTGGCAGCCAACTGAACTTGAGATGGCAGCAATCTAATGTATCCCATTCACCAACTCAGTGATTCACTAATTCATTTAGCTCTTTTTTTTTTTTTTTCAAATTGTATCTACTGTCATCATACTACTGTACAAGTCTGAGGAAGGAGAGAGGAGGGTAGAGAGTGAGAAAAAGAGACCAAGCACTGGAAGGTAGCATCTTGAAAAAGAACAGTCCCATAGCCAGAAAATCTGTTCAAGGCCATACTACATTAAGTGGTGTGTTTGCATCGAGGTGCAGTCTGACTAAGATGTGGGTAAGAATGGTATATAAAGGAAAAGAAGAACTAGTTTTGAAACCAAAGCTGCACCTTTCTTTTGTGACCTGGTTAGACAAAAGGAAAAAACGTAATGATACAAGACTGCAGCATGAATTTTCTCTTCCCAGTACTTCAGGAGGTCCTGGCAGTCGTGGGACTTCCACCCGTGACACTAAATGCACTGATGGTGCTTTGTCACATCGCAACACATGAACAAACAAGAGCAGTGCACATGAATAATAAGGCAGATCTTTGCCTTCTGTTACCCAGGAAACAACATATTGAGATAGATCTTCTACCTAAAAGGACTGGATTGAAGAACGGATGTCACCAGGCTAAAGACAAGATGCTGCTCCAGGAACACCGCAGCTCTGCTAAGGGATTAGAGGAGGACTCGGCCCCGACCTCAGGGATTGCTTCAGCTACTGGATGGTGCCTGCTTTTGTGGAGCAGTCTTAGTCATCTGCCCAGTATTTATCACAGCCCTTTAGCCCACTGGAAAATCAAGGAGGTCTGAAATACACATTCAGGACTGAGAGGATAGTTGAAAACCATCTCCTTCTTTTGTTTTGGCCTCGTGGCTCATGTGCAGCACAGTCATGTTAAAAAAAAAGGTAGGTGCTTTGTCATCATTGGAGAGATTGGGAAAATGTAATACCCTGCGCCAAAGTGACTTACCCACGTAAGAAAAGTCTGACTGAGCACCAGCTCAGTCTGTGAATTTTGACAAACCTAGGCTTGATGTTCAGAAAACTGTGTAAGATGTGTTTTATTGTGGCTAATATTAATTTCCTAAAAATTAAATTTAAGCTAGTGTATGAAGCAGAAATCACACAAAGACACAGTATTTTTCTTCGTAGTATAATATGATGTTTCTTGTTCTTATGCTGATGTGCTTAGCTAACGCTAGAAGCTCTTCACAGAGTTTGCCATATAAGAGGGCAGGCTGTAAAATGATACAAGTTTCTGTAGTCACTGCTTAAGACTTACAAACTTTATTCCTCTGCCACTTAAAGTAAATTTAGCCTGAGATTTTTGTTTCACGACAATTCTCGTGGGCTCCAAACTCAGTGCTTACCACACTAACAATAATCCTTTATGTCTCCAGACTCTATCCGTGTTCCTTGTTAACCTTCAGTCACAAAGTAATGAGATGCATCAGACATCATCAAGCTGGCCTAAGGGGTTACAAATTTGGATGATGGCCACATACTGTACTAATTGCTTCTAATAAATTACATATTTCAGGAGGGACATCATGATTTTAATCATTTATTCTGCATGTTGTTTCCTTTGGAGAGAAGAACAAGCAGGCACTAAACAAGCCGAGCATCAGAAATTCATGGCAGAAGCTAGAAAGAGCTCATTTAATATCAACCATCATTGTAAATACTAGAATTATGCATGTATCAAATCCCTGGGTCTGCACACTTTGGGAACAGCCAGTGAGTCCTGGTTGTTTTAATGAGTCAAACCAAAATGATGTCTTTGAACGTTCCTTAGATTTATAACAACTCAGATTTAATCCCATTTCAAATGTTGTAGCTGGGGCCTAGCTCAAGAAAAAGTCTTTGTTTCTATGCAGAGAAAAATACATTAAGAGGGGAATTTAAAGGATGTATTTCCCAAAAGGCTGAGAGGGAAAACAGTCACATGTACCTTTCACCTCTGTGGGGAAAGACTTTAATTATGATTTGATGACAGCTAATTGCAAAGGTGGTCCAGTGAACACAGAAAGCTGCAAGAACTTTCTTTAAAGCCCACTGAAATTAGTAGGATCTTGATGTTGATCTAAATAGCCTCCTGCAGGGTAAACTAGGATGAGTGAAGGTTTCCTATTTCCCTGACCTCTAGCACACTCACACCAGCGGACTCAATGAAATCCTCAAACCACTCGGGAATGCACTTCCTTCACAGGGGGAGACCTTGGGGTATTTAAATAGCTGCTAGTATTAATAGCAATAGCTGGTAGATAATGTGGAGACCTGGGAGCTCTAGGGAGGGATGCAGGTTTGGGAACAGCTCAGGCTGTCTTCTGTTTGTCTTTGTAAACCTTGTTTCCTGTCACTTCAGTCTGCGTTTCCTTTCAAGGATGAGCTGATATACCAAACAAAACGTGACTATCTAGGTAAAAGGAAACCTGCCTCTGTACAAAGTATGCCTTGGGATGGAAAGTTGCAGTTGTAGCTCTGAGACTCAAATGTGCTCTTTTGATTTTCTAGTGGTAATGAAATGCCAAGGAACCACCATTACCTGAGATAAGTGCAATCTGCTTCTGCCTTGGCAGTCTAAGCTGCCTTCCACTTGGTCCCTCTCTACCTGGGGGGGTTATTGTCCCATTTTAGACTTCTCTGGCGAGTGTGAGGGAAAAAGGGTGAGAATCCAGCAAGGCTTCCAGGGGCTCCTCTAGCCCATCAACCAGAATAATGAAGATATCTCTAAGGATACTATTTGTGGATGGATGGATGGATGGATGGATGGATGGATGGATGGATGGGAAAAAGGGTGAGAATCCAGCAAGGCTTCCAGGGGCTCCTCTAGCCCATCAACCAGAATAATGAAGATATCTCTAAGGATACTATTTGTGGATGGATGGATGGATGGATGGATGGATGGATGGATGGATGGATGGATGGATGGATGGATGGATGGATGGATGGATGGATGGATGGATGGATGGATGGATGGATGGATATTTGTGCTAAAACAGTTGGACTTCTACTTTGTACAGAGGAAAAAGACCAAAAGCTTTTTCTTGGTTTTGTCATACAGAATGAGAAGCAGATTAGTAAATAACAGAAACAGGCCTTACACAATGAGAATTGACTGGAAAAGAATGCCCTAGGTAAAATTGGTGACTCTTCAAATTGAGAAACCTTCCTCTGGTTGTTTTTATGGTGTTTTTCATAGGGAGGTTGAAGCCAACCTCTGCGCATGAAGAAGAGCTTAAAATGAAAGAAAGTGATGGAGATTCAAGATTAGCGTATTAGAACATTGGAAGTTATAGAAGGATGAGAGAATTTGAAGTTCAGACATAAAAGCCCAAGAGTAACAGAAGGAAAAAGTGACACAAACAGGGGAAATAGACGTGATGAATCCTCAGTTAAGAGTGTTGCTCTACCTAGAAAACAATGTGACAAGAGGTAAATCACAACATAGAGAAAACATGACGGGTTAATTTGGTGCAATCTCAGATAGTGACTTTTGCCAACAGTGCGTGCTACGTAAGAGTGTGGAATTAACAAACGTTAGTGTAGCAGGGTTAGGAAAAGAAATATTTTTGAAAGCAAAATGGAAAACCTCTTTGACATCCATTAGGTTTGGTAATATAATGCTAACAAGAACACTGCACTGAGCTGTTATCTGGTTTGCTGTCTGATTCGCTCTCCAGATTACCACTTAAATCAATAGCTCTCACATTGATTTTTCCAGCACACTGTATTCCTGTAAAAAGAACAATGCTCTGAGATGAGTCAGCTATTTGCTCCATCTGTAGGGACTCTGGTGCATTTTCATTTAGGAAAATAAAAGCAGGAGCCAAAGTACACACAAGTATATAGTAATAAGAACCTGCCTGGTGCACCATAACATGACACTGGCTCTGCAGACCCATGGGTTTGCTACAGCTTGCTGCAGCAACTACAGACCCGCCTCGAGCTAGAACAAGCCGTTGTAAGGATGGAACCAAAATATTTGGGGGCAATGTTAGACAAATAATAATATTGTCTCTCAGTTTACCTGACTGCTATGGCAGAGGGGAAAAATTTGCCCACATTAACTAAGAAGCTGATCTCCATATATTTACCATGACATGTAGAACATAAGCAATACTGCATTTTCATTTACTTTAGATAAGTTCATGTATTTGCATATTCCATGTAACATGTACTATAGTCTTGGTACTGTAACTAGTCATCACTCTTGTCTGATGTTGCTTCCACTCATTTTAACCATGCTAACAATTTCTGATTTTGTTTGTAATCACAACATGCAGCTTCATTTACTCTTGTTTTCTCTCTTGCTTAGCCATGAATTCATGAAACCGGCAACTCTTCTCTCACACAGTTTTGTAATTATTTCAAGGAACTTGCAAGAAGTGCAGCAAAAATGTTTTCAGTTCAAAGAAGAAATAATAATCTCAAGAGCTACTTGGAGATTTGGAGGCAGGCTGAAGCATGACTCTCCCCACGGTTTCTCTCGACCACGTCTCTGCTGCAGGCATAGAGCAAAGCATGTGCCATGGTCCCTCGTCTCTCCCACAGCTCTGCGTATGTGTCTGCTGTCTTGGCTTCCAGGCTCCACACCCGCCTGCAACTTGGCTTATTTATGGTAACTTTGAATTAACAGCAGCTAAAAACTACTAAAATGCCAGAGAAATGTAACAAATGGAAATGTTAGTCCCTCTTTTCCACTACAAGTTCTGTTTTATAGAGGTTTATTATCTTCATCTTCGAATGTAAGGTACTGAATCTGGTCTAGCCCATCTTCCATTAATAACAGCCCTGGAGGATACGGAGCAGCCAAAGGGGGTGTAAAGGAGAGAGGCTCAGCATGCAGAATCTCATTCTCTACTGTATATTGAAGACCATATTGTGAATATACTGAAGGAGAAACAGCCCACAGGAAATAAACATGTGCAAAGCTGTGGGAATAGTGTGTAATTATGAAGCCTGTTATGCTGAAAATACTGCTGAATATTGCTGTCTTCAACTGCTATAAAAATAGAATCATTACAAAAACTCTGTATTTCTCAGTAATGCTTTCATAACATTGTGTATTTCACATTGCTACATGTTTGCCTCCTAATCTCTTAGTCTAAACAAAATAACATTCATGTTTTTATAACAATGAAAAGGAAGGAATAATGAATTTTCTACTTCAAGTAATTTTTAAATAAAAAGGATAGTATTTATGGCAGTTACAGTATGGTAAATCTGGAGCAATCCAGACTGCTTATAGGAATCGTTATCAACTTCCAGGTGTCCACCTGTGTATCTGGGAATACTGTGTAGTTTAGGGTGTTAAGGTATCAAGGAGAGGCATTTTGTGCTTTGCTTTCTTCCATTTACAAGATATTTCAGGTTAGTTGTGATCTATCTTGAATCACTTACTTTCCTACTTTCCTACTGGTCCCTGGGAATTAAGTTGATGTAGAAGCAAACTATGCCAGGTACTTCCCCAGGTCTCAGCAGGGTATTAAAGGTAACACTGAGTAGGCTGCAGTCCTTGAGGGGAGATATAAGGACCTGTTTCACAGAGCACTTCATTTGCACAGTATTTAATTTAGGCTTGTACAGCAAAATAATACAGCAGTGAGATCAATAGGTATTATTGCTACCCATGCAAAGCTTCTTCCTTCCACAATTTATTACAATTGACTGTAATAATCTTATTTCTAATATCCAGTACACAAACTTTAGCCCATTTTGACAAACAGATAGTAAGTCTTGTGCGGCACCTGAGTGATGTTTTAACTGTTGCTAAGACAAGTACTAGAGAATTGAAGCTGCAGAATGAGATACGTCAAACTGGCTGGTGTGGTAAAGCACCTAACAACAGCGGCAGTACTTCACACAAGTAGTCAGATACCCTACCTTTTTTGCCAGGTAATAAATTGTGTTAAGCAGAAGGAATGGAAATTGAGACTATTCATTATCTATCAAGAGACACCTGGCAGGATAGCCTTTGGTCTGCAGTCTGAAAATGATCCCGCACTGACAAGGGTCAGGCTGAAGTGCTGGTGAATCACTGTAGACCTTGCTTCACTGCAAGCATGGTCAAGTCAAACTCTGTTCAGAGTCATTTGAGAAACAAGGTCTAAATGTAGCTGTTCTGATCCCAGTTAATATTCCTGCTGCTTTTATGTTCATTCCTGAAAAGCATGTAAGCCCTTAAAACATTTACCAGGATTTCTCATTTCCCCCTGTCTTCACAAGAAAGGCTTCACACTTCCTATGATCAGATACCCAGCCCACAACTTTGGCTATTCTCCTTTTCACAGCTGCCTGGAAAGGGAGGCAGAACATACGGGAGTGGTTTAAATAAGAAACAGAGACCTGTATGGAGCCAGCACTGCCAAAACGTATGTATTCTAGGAGTTCTTTTCAATGTTTGGGATGGAATTATCTGTTATCGCAAATGAATAAATGTATCGGGGCTTTGCAAAAAAATAAGCTTTAAAAAAAAAAATAAATTTGCCACTGCTGCAAGATTCTGTGGTGAGGATAAATAGATGGTCAGTATCAGGCAGATGGTCAATGCCAGATAGTCACTTCAAAGTGTGAAAACAGCGATGGCTAAGCATGAACGTTTCACAGCTGTGCTGCTCATGGGCAGAGGGCCATTGCTCATGCCCCAGTGCTTCCTCTGCAAGAGAAGACACAAAGCCACGGCGCAAGGGGAGCGTGCCCTGCCAGGGCAGAGACAGTACCTGCACAGTACCTTTGAGGGCAGGCGGGGTGAAGACGCTCTGCTTCCTTTGCTTGGGAGAGGCGCTCTGGGACTGGGGAGGGACAAAACACAGAGAGAGGCAGTAAGAGACGGGCACGGGGAGACTTTTCTGTTCATGACAGCTCTGGGTCTTGCCCCACAGCTGCTTTCAGAGGGTGCACACACCAATCTGAGAAGTTTCTAAGAAAATTATATTGTATAAATCTGATGCCGGCTCCCGGGCTTTCATGAACACAGGGAAAACTAAGATTAGATGGAAAAAAATATGTGTTTAATGGACAACCTTTCTGGCTCCCAGGCAAAACAAAACTCAATACTACTGAAAATTACCCTTCACTCTAAAAACATATTGTTAAGCATAGTATTAAGATAGCCTGTGCTTTTAACAGTCTATGTAACTGATTCTCATAAGGCAAATAAATGTTTCCATATATTAAAATGGTTGCAGGATTTTCATTAACCAATATTCCAGTTAAATACAGTGTAAATTTTTACATAAATAAAAGGAAGATCCCTCCCCCTGCACTTTTTCGATGTGTTCTATTATTCCTAAAATAATAATTTCAGCAACTAATCACTCAGCCTTTAACTGGGTCTGATTTAAGTGATCTATTTCGACACAGTTACACTTTTTATGACCCCAAAATCACATCTATGCACAAAAGATAAATTATTCCAAAATAATGGTAGTAAAATTACACATAGAGTAATAGTAGTATAATTGTACCAATGTGTAGTTAGCAAAAACTAACTGGAATACATTCCAGTGCTAAAGCAGAGCAACTTTTGCAAAATGAAAGCGGTTAAATTGGTGTCCATATTATATCAACATGAAATATGTCCATATGCAAAGGACAATAAAACTACATAAGGTCACACACATAGCTAGCTTTTGAAGACATAAGCACCATATCACATTCCTAAGAAAAAGATTTTAAAAAAGCTGTGTGTAGGCAAACTTTAATTTTTCTCATCTAATCAATTTCTAGTTGTATTTGGTCATAACGATGTTGCCTTTTCCCAAATATTTGCTAAAAATGGCTCTTTCCCTGAGTACTTTGACTGGTATACAGTCTGTGAATTTTAATCAGATCTATTTCTTCAAGGAACATCTGAGACAGCTCTTAAGAAAACCACTTTCACACAAGTGTGGCCAATCCTATTACCTTACCTTATCACAATGGATGGAATTATAACATTTATAAATAAAATATTGTCTTCTTTTGAAAGAGAAAGCTATTTATAAACACTGTGGGATAGGTTGTTGATCCTCGCCCCAGTAAATCTTTATAAGTCTGTATCTGAGTCCAAATTTGAACCAATCAATACCTCCTACGGCTATTTAAAGCGCTGCCTGCTTCTCTGAGCAATGGGTGAAGGAGAAAGAGATCGGGGAATTGCAGGAGCTATGCAAGGGGAGGTTAGAAAACGAGATCGGAGGAGCTGACTTTTAACTCTTGTGCAAACAACATCAATGTGCTGCCTGCTGTGGGCTTGGCAAATGATGGGAGGAGGAGGGAGGAGTTTGCAATGCTTTTGTAGATCAGCAGTGATCTGCAGACCCAAAACCATGCTGGATGAGGTGACCTGGCAGGGTCACCTTGGGCCAGGTTTGCTATGATTTGCCAGGGCATGGCAGTAAGGCAGAGGGGAAACTTGCCTTTCCCAGTTCCCTGCTACAGGGAGAAGGGAGAGCCGGCAGAGCTGAGATGCAATACAGCTTTACACAGCCCTGGTTTGAAAGCTATGATTCTTAAAAGGTTGTGTTACTGAAGATGGAGTGACAATGTAAATAAAAACATTAACCAGCATGAATCAGTGAGTTTCAAAGGGGTTTTAACAACAAACCTATTTTAACAATAAACATGTTTTAAAAAAAAAGATTTAACTTACCTCTGCCTGTGAGATGTTTGTTCTCTTCTCATCTTTTTCTAGAGGAGGAAAAGGTATGGAGAGAGAAAAGTTAGTACAAAAGTGTTTCTCAGTGCTAACCCTTGCAACTCTGCCCTGAACCCTACAGCACTATTGTAAATAAGAAATTACCCTTCTGATTTACAACTTCTCTTTCTCTTTTGTGTGTCTCAGAAGACCAGAGACCCTGATTAGCATTTAGACATAAGCACTACATCTAAAGCACATAAATTCCATTTTTTTGTCTGTGAATTAGCACAGCAAGCGATGGAGTGCCTTTAGCAGCAGGTCCTTTGGCCAGGTTCGCAGCAGGGCTTTGTGCTCACCGGTGGCTGTCAGGATACGTGGCTGCTCTGCCCAAGGACTGCACTTTCTTCTATGGTCAGAAAAGGCTTGGTTGCCAAATGGTGAGCAGCAAACTCATGAAGGGCTCTACTGGACTCAAATAATAATAAGAACCTCACCTCAGTTAAGTTATTAATATACCAATACTGGTACTGAAGAGCACCTAACAGTAATATGCAAAATTAGCAAACCAAAGCTGAAGAAAGACTAATCTTTCATCTTAAAAGTTTCATGACATTAGTGGACTGAAATTTTTCCTGGAACTGCTTACTTTTGTTGCCTTAATTTGCTTTGGACTGTAGGCATGGCAGAAATGGTCAATATTAGAAACTTCTAATGAAATAAGCATCTCTGAGAACCTGTCTGAACAACTAAGTAAAACTGTATGAAGCAGAGGAGGGTCAAGGATCTTCCTAACCATTGCACTCAACCAGTTTTTGCATGAGATTGAATTATTTTTCTACTGTTGTCTTGATGTGGTTAATGGCCTGAAAGCGTCTGTCTTCTGATGATGATTTCCCAAATATTTGATGAAGATCATGTAGGATCTTTGATGCACAGTAGTTTGGAGCTCTAAAATAAAATGCCATTAAAAACAGAGACATCAATCTCTCACTGTACCAACGCCCCTTCTAAAATTTTCCATTTGCAGATATCACTGTGCAATTTCCACTGAGGTGTGGCAGATCTGTAAATGTAGATCTGAGGGAAGAATTAGGTTTAGGCAATATCACTTTATCTAACTTATTCTCTAGATATTGGCTGCTTGTGGTGTGCTGTGTGAGGGGACGAGCCAGTCCCAGCAGATGGACTGCATTTTCTATTGTATTCTTTACCATTTTATCTGTGCATCTTGCAAACATTAATTGACATACTGGATTTTTTCAAGGTATATATTTCCCATTACCTTTATATGAAAGACATTCAAATGACCTATACTCAAGGTTAAAAAGTGTAGTTGAAAACAGTGCTGATTACTAAAGCATGGTTCCACAGATACAGAATTAGACAGGACAATCAGGAGGCCAGTTCCTGCCATTGACATTTGTATGAACTTTGGTAAGGTGACTAATCTCTTCCTTGACTTCCCTACCTGTAAATAAGTATAGCAGTGCCTATTTAAGTATAGCAGTGTCTATTTGCCTTTGTAAAGCACTTTGGGGTATGAAGTTAGGCTGGCTAAATGGGTGATTATTTATGTGCTTGTAATCTTTCTTATTAGTTGTATACCAAACAGACAAGGACTTCAATGATTCAACACTGGATTTTTTTTTTTTTTAGCTCAGGATCCTGGATTTAGTTTGGAGGCTGAAATTTTAATAAATCAGGAACTTCTAGCAGAGAACAATAAAAAGTGAGTTATGCCCCATTCCTTCCTGAAACTCTAAACTTGCCCAGTTTAAAAATATGTTTTGTAAAGCCAAGCTGAGGCTTGCATAAGGAAGAAAAACTTCAATCAGCAGCTTTGTCAGGTTTCAGGTCTTGTTCCTAAGAATGTGCACAACTCTAACTCTTTGGGCTTGCACGTTTAGTGTTCTTAATGGGGTGACATTAAACCTACCAGAACTGGAAAGTTTCCAGCCTTTCCTTTCACCTAGCAGCCTTTATAGGACAGGCAACTTTGGGAACACGAACTGGTCCTGTATGGAGTTAGAGAAATCATTCATATCTGCTGGGCAAATAGAGCCAATGAATGGCATCAGACAACATGGAAATTTAAGAATGACTTACAAAATCACACAAACAAACAGTTTTTCAAATCCAGTAAACAGAGATCAGAGATCAACCTAAAGAGACAGACCTGAGGCAACAGACATGAAGTGTTTCAAGTGAGTTGTGAGATGAAGGGAAAGCTAGAGCTGGTTGAAGATGCAGTTTCGTCAATGGTACATTTTGACATGCATTTATTTTTGAAGACAAAAAGACCATTGAATGCTTATTTTTGACAGGCTTTTTGATAGATAAGACTCAATGGAGAGCATAGTTTTTTAAGGAGAGGTGACAAGGAATGGGAACGAGGGAAACTGAGATCCCTGAGTGCCATAGACTGAGGCAGAGAGTAGAAAAGAAACAAAAACTCTTTCTGTAGAGGGGAAGGAAAAGATGAAAGGCAAGGGGGACACGGAAGGAAGATAGAAGTGCTTGTGTGTAGCTGAGGTAGTAATGAGAGACACGGACAGTGGGGTTGTAGCAGAAGTAAAAGGGGGAATTTAGTGGTGACAGAGAGCAGAGCTGGAGTGCAGTGTGGGCTGGAGCTCAGTCAAGAGCTCTCTGCCTGGGGAAATACTTAGAGCCATCTTGGTCTAACTGAAGGATTACATTAATAATTGTGTGAACATTCTTCCTTGAACAAATAGTGTTTTTCCAGTGTAACTTATAATGCTTTGAAAGCAGTTTAAATAAATTAATGAAAGCATGTTCTTATAACAGTCTTACTAAGAAAGTGTCCTTGTGAGAGTCAATGTGTGTACGAATCGATGCTCTCACTACAACAGGTCAGTTCTGGCATCAAGAGATTCCATGTAGAAAATCTCTGTGACAACAGAATTTACGATGAGAATGGAATATAAAAGGTGAGAAAGAACATCATCAGTTAACTACTGCAAATCAGACATATCCACCTACGGAAGCCAAACAAGCCACGCATTTCCCACCCTTCAATCCCTCTTAAATCCATTGGCAATTATAAGCTGAATTTCTTTACTGAACTCTTTGAGCATAAATTCGTCTTGAGAGGGCTCAGGAAATAATCGGAAACTAAATCACAAATATCAGACTGTGATATCACTCGATTCACAAGAGAGAATGAAATCCCTGGTTTCTCAGCATCCTTTAGTTCCCGTTGACTACTGTGCAGTCAGGATTCTGCTCACAAAAAAATTATAGTTATACAGAATGAGAAATTTCTTTATCATGTTTACAACTAGGCAATTATATCATGGAGAATGTGAATTCAAATGATCAGCTATCTCTCTCTCATATGAAACAAACCCCAAACTCTCAGCAGATAACTTCTCCTTACAGGTTTGCTCTCTTTTTGGGGCCATGAGGGAAGGAGACTTTTTAATGATGCTCCATTTTCCTCCCTCACAGACCATAACATCGCTCACAAAACACAATACAGCTGTATTATATTCCAAATCTCAACATACGGCTTTTTTTTCCAGTTTAACTTATTCTTGGCTGCTGTAATTAGCTAACAGGAATCTAATTACTCAAGTAATTCCTTGACAGTTTTTGTGTTTTTGTTTTAAAGTGATATAATAGAAATCATATGAAGAGCTGAGAACAGATTTGTACATATACAAGTTACTGGAAAGTTGAGGTATGTAAAAATAAGATTGGAGCTTTCTTTAGAGGTTTTTTTACACCTGCACTGGGGAAAAAAGCGGTTGAGGACGTTCCCCTGTGCTGGGTGAATAATGTCTGAGCTAGTGTGACCCTTACCTCATGTAGGCTGGAGTAGCACCTGGCAAAATAAACAGGGTTTCAGGCTTTAGTCACTGTCCTCAGGAAGAGAAATGGTCCATGTTCATCAATGAAAGGTTCAGTCTAAAGGATATTTCCATCAGTTCAGATATATACACAGACTTTCTGAAATGAAGCCTTATTTCTTTAAGGAGAGACACTTCTGAAAGTCCATCTACCTGCACAGAGCCCATTTCAGCATTAGAGCTCTAAGCTTTAGTCTTTACCCAGGGCAAAATTTTACCCACTCGCAGGGAAGCCTGCAAGATTTGGCCCGGCTATATTGCTGAAATATGGAGGAAGAAACACCAAGGGATTTGTCTCCCACATGCTCTTGTTAGCATAACTCTTTTGAATGTTTATTAGCACAGCCACCCAGCCAAGCTGACACAATAAGCCGAGCTACCCCAAAGGTGTCATTATGAGGTCAGAAACGAACCGAGTGGAAGGAGGCTGGTTATAGCCAGGATGACAACCCCTTGACGTGGCTGATTGCTTTTCCTGTGAATCTCCACTGTTGTGCAAATGGCATGACCATGCTGGGGGAAGCCTTATGGTCATTTTAGAGTAAGATCAAAATTCATCTGCCTCTCTTCTCCCACTGGATAATGTTAATGCACTTGGAGCAGCTATGCAGGGCAAGAGGTGACCTATTTTAAAAGACTTGGCCTCTGATATCACCCATGGGCTCTGCAGTGGAGTCATCCGGCAAAAGCTTATCTCATCCAGCTAAGTACCCTGCTTTCTTTCCCCTTGGCAAGAGCAAATAAAAGCCTTTTCTGTAGAGTTTCAGTCAGGCACTGGAGGAACAGAACAGGTCAGAGAGGCTGTCTTTTTACACAAAAGAAACTCAGTAAGAGGCTGGTATAATTGTTGGAGAAAGCTTCATGTAGGGAGTTTGGAATTTTCCTGGGGAAAACAAAGCTGAGAAGTTTCAGATAAAAATCACAGGGGGCTGATAGGGCTTTGGATTTAGTTAGTTTTTGTCATAGCATCTAAATTTTCCCTTAAAAATAATAAACACAATACTCTCTAATTGCTCAGATAGTGGAAATAGAGCCACATGCCTGTAACAGGTTTTAGTTAAAGAATGATTTAAACAAGAATGGTTTGAATCTGAAAGAAATGAGCCTGAAGAGAGACATTCAGGACACAATGTCACGGTCAATCTGGAGCCTTCTTATAGTCCTGCCCCCACCCGTGTATAAACAGTGCCACTGGAGAGAGCAAAGTTGATGAACAGAAGCACGGATCCAGCCTTTCACATGCAAACTTCAGTGCAGGACACCCCAAGCTAGAGACAGAAATCAGATGATGCTACTGCTATGAAATAGTTCAGCCTGTTTCATTTCATTTCATTGGTTTTGATGAAATGTCTCCACGGCCAAACAGTACTATGTCCATGAGCAAAGCTTTCTCTCTCAAAAAATGTGAAAGAAATGAACCGATTGCTGACTTCTGATCAATACGATCAATGATGACTTACAGTTGGAAAGGGAAAATAATTTTCCTGGCTCTGGCTCCACTTAGCCATCTCCTGTGATGAAGAGGACGGTGGTTCTCTCCTCCTGCTGCCGGGCTGGGGGATGCTTGTGTGCTTGGGCAGTGGGCGGCGGAGCTCTGCATCCAGTCTTGCTGTGTGCTAATTGTGCAACAAGGCAGATCACCTGTTTCAAAACTTTACATTTAAATGTACGACTCACACAATTTTAGGAACTAGGAAAAGAAACGGATCATTTTCCCAATAATTCTTCATTCTTCTGCCACTTAGTGGCAGGCAAACCTGAAATTTTCTGAAAATTTGGTTTCAGTCATTTCACATTTCGATTCCTTCATCAGTAAAATAAGGACATTTTTAAATCTGCCAGCTTGCCTCACTGGTGTTTGACCACAACTGTTTTTATTTGTCATTGGTATTTGTAAAACGAGCTGTCCTGGTTTCGGCAGGGATAGAGTTAATTTCCTTCCTAGTAGCTGGTACAGGGCTGTGTTTTGGATTTAGGATGAGAACAATGTTGATAACAAACCGATGTTTTAGTTATTGCTAACTAGTGCTTACACTAGCCAAGGACTTTTCAGCTTCCCATGCTCTACCGACTGAGAAGGCTGGAGGTGCACAAGAAGCTGGGAGGGGGCACAGCCAGGACAGCTGACCCAAACTGGCCAAAGGGCTATTCCATACCATATGACATCATG
>NW_008794003.1:1683612-1753756 GCF_000699145.1 Aptenodytes forsteri
GAGTGGCTGTGTGGTGCTCAGTTGCTGACTGAGGTTAAACCATGACACAAGCTCATTGAAATCTGATTCAGAAATTGACTGGCATAATGCTATTTTGTTTTTTCTGCTATCAAAACTACTTTTCCTTTCCTCCAGAAGACAAAGTAAGATCAAAAAATATTTCATGCTCTGCTTTTGCCAGAGTTCTAACTACACATTTCCAGATCAGCTAGCGTCTCATGGCTTTTTAATGTACCACTGAGGGTAAGAAATGGAAAAAGGTCCAAAAAGGCAAACATAGAAAATGCTTAGGTAGTTAATTGTTTGATTTTTGCTTGCTGGTTTTTATTTGCCTGTATCTATCAATGAAAAATTGACTACGGGTATCGATGTAATTACATTTAATTACAAAAAAATACCCTGGTAAGCCCTCCTGGCGTGAGTATGTTTCTGAAAATCTTCACATTGCAGAAGCACCTCATTAAACTCCAGTATCCCAGCTGCTGTGGTAAATGTAGCTGGAGGGTCTGCTCCCCTCCTCAGTCAAGTGCTGACAAGAGAGTGCGTACATTGTGGTTCTGCTGCATCTCACACACTAATCGGCATCTAAATTACTGCCTGGCCCTTTAGGGAACACTAATAACAAGATTTGTATAGGAAATATTAATAAAAACATGGGAGAGAGAGGAATTTGCTATATACACAAGCATTTGCATGCTTATTCTATCAGGCGTTTGCAGTTAAGGTATGTAGATTGGCAAAGGTCCCGCGTTACCCTGACAGCACCGTCATCAAGAGACCTCTCGTCACTCTGGCTCAGAGGTGATCATACGGTAGCTTTTCCCAACTAGCTCCTGACTAACCAGCCCTTTGTAGTTCACTAAAATGCCACAGGCCAGATAAATCAGCTGTTTGGACATTTAAAATTTTCTTTCCAGGTAAATTAGCCCATTTATATTTACATAGCTCTGTATTTCCCACCTTCAGTATTCAAGTAGCCAGTATTAGTACTGAGAGTAAGGGCAGCAATCTCCTTTGTTAAACCAAATCCTTCCTAACAGTGCTCAAAGTCAACATCTAAATGAAAAGAACAATCATCCTTTTCCTCCCAACACACACAACATCATCTGATCCAAACAGCATCTGTATCGCTGAATATCATACAGACAGTATCCAAGGACCCACTTTCAACTGCAGAGCCATAAGAACATGAAATAAAACCACCTTTCATAAATTACACAGATCAAAATTTCTTTAAAACATACACTCTGAGATCATAATCTGGTTTGGAAGAAACTGGAGACATTACAAACCTCAAATGTGAATCTAAACGTATTTGTTTACATCACATGAATTATAGTGCCTGATTCACCACCTTGTTATTCCAGTTTCATGCCAGACTCCTGGAAATCAGTCTAGTTTCACTGGCATTAAACTAGAATATAACAGTGATGAATCAGGTCTGAAGCCTTACCACAGAGGAGTCATGAATTATTACAACAAGCACAAAAAATCATCCCTCTCTTACGCATTTTGTTTTCAACTTTTCATTCTCCCTCCCTACGATACCTGTTAAATATAAATATAAAACAAATTCTAAAGAGGCCCCATAAATCAAATATAGCTTCTTAAAATATACATTGGAAAAGAATTCAGATTTAATTCTTTATTTTCTCCCTTCTTATTAACAAGGACTGAGTTGTTCTGTCTGCCTTCTTGGAGTTACAGTTCTGCCGGACTCTGTGGTCTTCCAGCTGCTGCCAGCTCTGTAAAGCTCTTTCTGACACTGTCCTGACTTTGAATGACAGAACACAAAACAGGCTTCATGGAAAAACCTGTCATGAAAAAATTCTTCTATGCAGAAGTTTCTTTTCCTCATAGCACAAGAGTCCCTGTTCTGTAGCCCTGTTCCATGAGAGGGTCAGGTGAGCGAGGAATGTGGAGCAGACCTTCCTGATGTGAAGTCCCTCATCCATCATATGGGGACAATTACAGACTTGGCAGGTCTTCCCAGAGAAAGTAATCAACCCAGGGAGAAATACGCTTGAAATAAACATTCTGTTTGGATAATTAGTGTAAAGATTGACTTTATATCACAATATAAACAATGCTAGGCTTGAAGTTGCTTTCTTCTAGTTGCTTTCTAAGCAGCACAAACTCCTCTTTGCTGAAGGAAATGGAGATGGCTTTCAAAGGACAACTGGCTAAGTAAGAGGAACCAGGAGGAGGTAAGTACAAGTCCTTTTTTTCTTTTGATCTCTCAGATGAGACATTTTCTGGACCCAATATAAATCTCTTACTAGATTACCAGGAATGACTCCGAGATAAACTTTCCATGTAATTTGCAGCTGACTGGTGTGGATTCATGGCAGCAGATCTGGGAGAAACCTCCGGCGAGACCACGGGGTGTCACTGTGTGCAGAAGTTCCAGGTCAAGGTCTGCCTCTACATTGCGTCAGAGCTCCCTTAAACTAACTCGTTCCAAAAGAATACCATTTAGTTAACAGCAAAGTACTGCCTTCTGTTTCCAGCACAACAAAGTTAAGCTTAATCGCAAATTTCCACTGCCTGTTACGCTCCGACCCTCTGCAAAGAGGAGTTCCATCAGTGCCCGGCTCAGCGGGGCATTACGGGTTGCTGAGCGGTGCTCCAGACAAAATGAGTCCAGCACAGGAGTTCAACACATGTGGAGGGCTGCTCAGTGCAAATACTGTGGCAAATCTACAGCCTGCATCAGCAAAACAAATCAGGCAAAACAGAATTTTTGAGGGAAGTGAGAGACAGAAAATCATTTTACCACTGACTTTATTAGGCCATAAGCAACAGGACGTTTTGCTACTAACTTAAAAGTCAAGATTTTATCCTAGATACATAGCATGAGTTTGGTAAAAAAAAGAAAAGAAAAAAGATAAAAAAGGCAAACAATTTTCTCATTTAATGAACTAGTTCTAGAGTTAGTGCAACTGGGAAAGAACTTCAGCCATATGTAAACTGGCTGCTTAGTCAGAACTCTTACTCGTTATCTAAACTAAATAATGACAGTCACATTAATATTCACTGCATCTTTGAAAATCCAGATTAATTCGTTCAACCAAGCAAAAATAAGTGAGACAAACTGAAGAAAACCGGTGTGCTTGGTGATGTGAAATATAAAATCCTTGGCCTATTGGGAAGGTTGATGGTAAACTCAAGTCTCAAAATGTGCAAAGTAAGACTTAAAAGATAGATGATGACATACATATGACTCTCTTTTATGCACATCTATTTAGGATGATTCAAATCTCTCTTTCAGATTGAATTATACATACGAAAAATTCCCTTATTCTTGAAGCAAATAAATGTAAACCAGGGTGACACTGATTTTCTGGCGTGAGCCAGAAGGGGAACTTGACAGCCAGCATTTCTGGGTGCCCCAGGCAGTGCTGGAGGGCCAAACTGAACTACAAGAAGACCTTGGAAAAATAGACTTTCACAGAGATATGGAACAAGGCAAAGGACAAGGACTGGAAAACAGACTTAAAGCACAATGTGGTGTCTCAAAGTTTGTCCAACTGTGTAGAAGGAGAACTCACCTTATTGTAAGGTTACATCAACACAGGGTCTATTCTGACACAAAAGCAGACGTCAGTAAAGATTACATCTTTGCTACACGGAGTAAGGACAGTTTGACACTCACAGCATAACCTTACCTGGCCTGAAACCTGACAGCGAAAGAAAAGACTCGCACAAAGGAAAGAGGAGGGCAGTGGAGATAAAGATGGCTTTTGAGAGGTTAGAGGAAGGCCAGAGCTGCTGGGTGACTGCCAGCAAATACTCAGAGAAACAGGTTCAAAGAGCAGAAACGTGCCTCTGAAATGAATGTGCCCAAGCAAAACATACTGCCAGACTACCAAATATTTGCAAATAATGGCTACTGTTTTACCAAATGTTACCAAAGCACTTGCACAAAAACTTCCCAAATAGCTTGCCATTACTTTGTCCATTGACTCAAACAGTCGTAACAATGTATTAGTTTGTGAAAAGACAATATGTTCATTAAGTATTTTCAAATACAGAAGGAAGCTAAGTACCTTGAGAAGACAGTTACCCAGAGTGCTGAATTCATCAGTAATACTGAATACTATTAGTAACGTGTTACTTTCCAGCTGCTTGCTTGATGTTCAGTCTATGTTCAAATGACATGTTGGAGAGGTTGAAGATCTAAATACAACTAAGGCAAAGATCATGGAGAAAAATCCATGGTTACCAGAAATATAATACTAGTTGATCCCTGATATACATTTAAACCCTTTCCTAACAGCTTCATATGCAGGAATCAATTGTGATAGAAAATGGCTCAGAAAACCCTTTCCAACAGCTTCATATGCAGGAATCAATTGTGATAGAAAATGGCTCAGAATTGACCCACTGATCGCAATCTTTGTATCGGAGTTACAGCTGCAATAACTATCACTGCGAGCAGTTCCTTTCTCGGTTGTGAGCTGTAGGAGTATTCTAAGCTCTAAAATAAAAACCAGCAGCAGCAGCCAAAACTAAAAAAGTCAAACATTTCTTAGCATGCTATATAGCTCATAAAGCCATTAAAAAAATATCGTAGCTGAACAGTTGTGTATTGTACATTCTGGAAAGTGACATTTGCCAGGGGAGAAGAAAACAAATACAAAACAATAAAACTCTTCCTTAGCCAGTGATTATTATTGCTGCCTTTGCAGTTTCCTTCCTTTTGGAATAATACCTCAAGGATTTCAGTAAGAATGTGTTGTAAAGCTAGTCCTGGCCAACTGCTCACGGCTTGCTTGTGGTTAGAATGCACATGCATAAAGCTCCTCACATACATGTATCATTCTATGCATGAATCAAGTGAGCTACTAATAGTAGTACTTCTTGGGGTTTACGACCCTTTTTACAAAAAGAAGAGGTAAATACCAGTTTTGTAAATTCATTTTTTGGTTTTCTAAGCTTTCAAAGAGTCAGCAAAACGAGGTTCCATAATCTCATTCTCACCATCAGCATGACTAGGTGGGATGGAAAAGACAGGGCAATCATTGTTAACTCAGACTAAGTCAGTTGCAATTTCCAAACGCATTTTTCAGAATTTCTACTAACCTCACTGCATACCAGAGACAGAGGGGACCCTGGGTTTTGTTTTATACATCTCTATCTGTACTGTCACAGTCAGAAACACCTTGCTATGATTCCCATGGAATGAGCTGTTCCACATCCACCTACGGGATATGCTGTACACATTAAAGCCTAAGTCACACACTAGCATCAGTGTTTTAGGAGGCTTGAAAGCACATTTCTAAACAATTACAGCCCTGCTGTCTACTTACTGTATTTCAAAAACAGAAAGTAAAAACCTACTGTTGATCTGGATCAAAAAATCTTGTGGATCACAATTCTTTAAAGGAAAAAATCTTTTTTCTTCCCTACCCCCCCCAATCACTTTTTAGTTCATCAGTACAATTCCACTTCAAAGAGAAAAGGTTATAAAATTGCATTTAGTAATACAAACATGTTGCTTTCAGACCAGCTGGGCTTGTAGGTTAAACTGCTCCCTGATTCGGTAGCTGTCCTGCTGATCCTAATATAACGGGGAGAAGGTGGAGCGAGTGCTGCAGCTACATAGTGGCTGATCCCAGAGATGCTACTGTTTGGTGGTGGTCAAAGAAAGAGCGGGAAAGGTTCATGCAGAACTTCTTTGTTTTCTGCCACTGTCTGAGAACAGCTATGGCAGGGAACTTCAGAAAGACTTGAAGGGAATACTATCACCACAAGCCTTTCTCTTTTCTCAGTGGTGGGGCCTCAGTGCTGAAATGTTTAGGCTATGGGATGTCTAGGTACCAGGATAAGCGGTACTGTAGGATGTGATAGAGCTCACTGCTTTATTGAACTTTCCACCTGCCTTGCTCAAGCTCATGTTCTGCCCAGTGTGAGTCTTCTCTGCTTGTCTCATCAGAATGAAGGATGTGGCCTCTGGTGAAAAATCCTGCCTTTAAAATGCACATTCATCTGCTTAGCACTGCTAACTCTGTAAGTGCGGTTTGGTTCCACAAGATGAATAACACCAAGACATTAATTCTCTGTGGTACATCTGCAACCCAGGTATCCCAGGGAAAACACGAACAAAGAGAGAGCATGTAACTGTGCTTCATTCTGCTACTATGATATTCTCTTGATCCCCCAGTAAAGCCATTTTAGAAAAATATTAGAAGTGATGATTTTAAATACAGACACATGAATAGGGTTTTGAGGAGGAGAAAGGGAAAACAGAGCTCCTTCCAATAGACATATAGTTCAATTCTACCCTAGAATTGCTTTGATTACTGTAAAAAGAGACTTGGCTGGTCCAGCTGATCTCATTTCCACCACCTGGTGACACAGACAGCTCAGACTCACAGGAAAGCAATGCTAAGCTCTACACCTCCCTGCACTCTCTCTGAATTTACGCAGTCCAGCCTTGTGTAGTGGGCAAAAACTTTCATGATTGATAGCTTCGTTTTGTTTAGAGTCTCCACTAGCTTTCAGTCCAGATTCATTAAATTCCCACTTTCGGTGTATTTTGAAGTGAAGCTTTAACTTCAGTTACTCCATATAAAGAGTTAAATTTTGTCTCTGAAAGCTCAATAAATGGGGCTATCTTGATTGATGCTTTAAGTGCAACCTCTTCCCAATATTCTGAACATAATGAGGTTAGTGCTAAAAGCTGGATTCTCTCTCATCTGTCTGCATTATCTATTTATTCCACACACGTCACCATGGTGAATGAGTGCTGCATTAAGTACTAAATAGTAGAGGTCAGACAAACCCTGTGTTGGTTTTTTTTTCCCCTCAGCAAGGCTGAAACATTTATTAATGGATTTGAGTTTATTACCTGATGTAAAAAAAAAAAAAAAAAATCGTATTATCACATTATTGAAGTATAATTTAAACACAATCTCAGAACAAACTAATTTGACATTCTTATTCAGAACATTTTGTCTTATGATGTTTAAATGGACTTCATTTCAAATTGTCTCTAAAATTTTTCTCCATTTAAAAAATACACTCAAAATACAAACAGAGTATTTGGTCCAGGCTAAACTGGACCTATTTTGATCCAAATTTTTTTTTAAGACCACCAGCCCCCCAAATTGTATACTTACGTAGCTGTATGAAACATAGCTTAAGTACATTGACTATAAGAAGTTTTTAATTACACCTAGAAATTTTTTTAAATAGAAAAACTCACCGTCTATTCAGAATTCTCACCAAAACAAACTGTATGAGGTGTATAAGTATTTGGCACAGTGCAAATCTGTTAGAGTTCCTCTACCAAAATATTAAGCCTTATGAATGCAATAAAGTCAGAAGCTGTCCAACTAACTTCCTCACCAGGTTAGGTAGTTGTGTACACTGCTATTCTCTACCCAAGGCACACCTCTCTGTCATGTTAATACGCACGAAGGTGATAACAGAGGTAAACAGTCTGAAAGTTTATCAGTCCTGACGCTGAATTATCAAGCAGCTGGAGATCTGTAACATGAAGCCATACATATTAAAAATGATTTGCAAATAATCTCCTGGGGTGGAGGAAGGCTGTTACTATGGTGCTTTTGTATAAGGAACGAGATGAAGAGTACAAGGTTCAACTCTAAAAATACCGCCTTCACTTTCAGATAGTTCCACAGACGTTGACCCTTCCAACACAAAACCAACAGGAGGCAGGGAGCAGGAGGAACAAGTAATGTCATGGTACACATTAAGGGCTTAGTTGCACTGATAAATAAAAAAGTATGTCAATTCACCTGTTGGGGATTTAAGACTGGAACAAGAGAAATGGATAAATGCAGTTCCACCCAAATTGCGAGCAAGTAAACTTTTTCTTTGACTTCATGGCCTCTCAGCTGCACCACTTCTCTGATCTAGGCCAGAAATCTGAGTCCTAGTTGTGAATATTCAACCTCCATTTCCAGTCTGCATAGCTGGGTCAGGCCTTTCCACAGACCAGAGCTTTCTCAGGTGGTGTTTGCATCCCGTGCTCCCCCTTCTCGCAGAGGGAGGACAGGCTTTGGTGAACAAGAGGGACTGCTTGTCTCGTTTTGACTAAATTTACTCACTTCAGCCAACTAGACCATAGTCAGAAGAAGCAACCAAGCTCTATGCCATGGGAAATGTACCTATGCAATCATCATTAAACACTGGAAATGAAGGAAGCATGGATAAAAATAAACATGAAAAATGAGGTAAAATAAGTGAATTTTGATGAGAACATGCACAACACCTTTTTATTTTGACTTTCTCTGAGTAGTTTTCAGACCCTTCTCCTTGTTAAAGCATTACTTACTGACTAAAGAGAGTCCAGACTCTACTTGGGCACTGTATGAAATAGTACATTTCCTACTGTTTCAGACTATGTGTTTTACACAATGACTAACATGTTCCCAGGGAACATTTCTGTTTGTGAACTAATATGTTCATGACCTCAAAGAATAGCGAAAATGCATCTGGCTGCTTTGGTGATAACCTTCAGTTTAGGCACAGCAGTGCACGGTGCATCCCAACCAACTCAAGCCTAGTCCTTCAGCTTGCTGTCTTTACCGTACTGCAGGGAGCTTGACAGCTCTTTTGGCAGGTGACGACAATGACATACAAAATCCTCACCCTCTCATGAAAACAGAGCATTTTCATGAAAGACGCTAAGGAAAGCTTTTTTTTTTTTTTTTTTTTAAATTCGTTGCTTCTGTTTGGAACCTGTGAGCTGTCGCTTCTGGACTGCATTAAAAACAGCTCAAGCACAGGTTCCTGACTTTTTTCTTTTTTTCTTTTTTTTTTTAAGTCCCTGAACTTTTCTTTTTATTTTTATGGGTCAGATCATGGAGACTTTATTCACACTGCATGTGTGAGGATTTTATGCTGTGGCTTGTCCCAGGGGCTTCTGTGAACCTGAACTGCAGAATAAATTCAAAGTAACTCGAATGAAAGAACATCCGAGCATAGTGTATATAGGTAAGAAAAAGGGACGTAGTTTGCCACTGAATGTTTGCAGTCACACATCAGCCTGCAAACAGCAGAATATTTTCAAGCGTAGACATTTTCATCTCTGTTCTGGAATCCCTATTATTTGTCAGGTCTTATGCAATGTTTGGTTTATATATTTCATTGTTTCACTGTGTCAGATAGTCCTTTCCAGCACAGGCCTAAAGAACACGAAGGTCTCTGCCCTGACCAACAGTGCCTGATCTCTGAGCATCCTGGAGTCATTGGTAATGTACACTGAGCTGTACTGATCCTGTGGTGGGAGGGGACACAAACCTTTTTCATAGCTTATTGCCATTCCTCCACGAACTCCTAGACTGAAATAAAACCAGACAGCACACTTAAATGCTATCCACATTTAGCATAGAGAAAGGCCAACTAGTTTGACCAAAAAAAAAATACAGTTAATGACTGTTTTTATTAATGTACTGCTTTTCTGAATGCTTTGTTACCACATTAGAAGCCTAAATTTGCAATTGAAAACAGCTGCTATTTGGCTTACTCACTTTCTATTTCCTGAACCAAAGTAAGCAGTATGTCCTACCAGAATCTCAAGCTTTTGAAAAACATATCAGTTTTCATGAACTGTGAGACCAAGAGTTCTCCGCTGCTTCAAGTTTCAGTGAGACTTTCGCCTGAGAAAGTATAGCAGGACTGCTTGGCAATGCCCAGAAACAGCTGCCTCCTACCTAGTAGGTCTTTTTTGATCCCAGTTTACTTTGTCTTGGGAGAAAAAAAAAATGTGACCATTAGATATAAACCAAACACATTCATTCCCCCATCCCTGGAAGTGTTCAAGGCCAGGTTGGATGGGGCTTTGAGCAACCTGGTCTAGTGGAAGGTGTCCCTGCCCATGGCAGGGGGGTTGGAACTAGATGATCTTTAAGGTCCCTTCCAACCCAAACCATTCTATGATTCACCTAGATGCATAATCTAACAAATATTAGTCACAAACATTAATATTGGGTAGAGCGTATCGCATTTATCCCCTCAAGGATGTGGTGCTGGTATAGTTTGCATCATCAAAAAAGCACATCTATACGTGGTAATGAGATTATTGTGCGGGGAAAGTCTGGGAGTGTCTAGAACCAATTTAGAATGAAAAACCTAATCTACTTTAGGTTGTTGTGGGATTGCTACAGGTGTAAGGACGGTTTTTCCTCCCACCACCCATCTGGCTGTGTTGTTTGCTACTGCACTAAATATTGAGGCTGATCTTGAGGCATCTCACCAGACCTCTGAGGAAATGGCAGTAAGCTGAAAGGTGTGAGTCCCTCTCTGGACAATGGAAAATCAGATGGGAACAAGACAGAAAAACTGCTAATGCCCAAAGACAAGCTGCAAGCAAGTTCCTTGCCTGGAGACAGGCACAGCTTGCTTATCTTCAAGTTATGGTTTCCAGCCTTCAGAAAACTCAGATGTACTGAGTGGTATTTGGCATATATGTTTTATATTACTTTTGCAGTGATAATACACTCTTTCTGCCTTAAAATGAGATTTGCAAAATACAAAAAGGCAGCTCTGGAGAAGAGTTATCAAAACACATTGCTATGTTTTTCTTATTTCCAAACACCAAGTAACATTTACATTACAAGTAAGGAAGCCAAAACAGGCAACTGAGCAGAAAGGAGAGTTGGAAACAGCAAACACATAGAAAGTTCAGAAATGCAGAAGGTTATCCTAATGTTTACCCATATTTTAATGCTTCAAGAAGACCGAACAATTTGACACAAGTTGAACAGCCTTTGCCAGCCAGTTTGATGTTGCACTGGCTCTGTGACAAAGCCAGGCTGTACAGGAATGTTGGCATTGTTTTCTGATCAAAGCGAGCCCTAACGGCATTAAACCTGACTTGTGGTCTGACATGTTTTCTTCCCTCAGCTGTCACTTCTCTACATTGCCACCAGCTTTTTCTTGAGCTGTCACAGTATGATATTCTGCTAGTTTAAAGCATAGTCAGACTTTTATTTCAGATAATAAGAGTTGATTTTCATATATATTCTGCTATGCTTGGTAAGGCGACAGGAGGTTGTGAGTATATTATGGCAATGCAGAAAAGGTTGCTTTCAGGGTATGGTGATTTTCAGTTTCTGGTGGCTCCAATGATACTGAAAGAGAAAGAGGAAGCAGGAGAGCTTTAGCAATTTTCGGATTAAGCTCTTGTGCAGCTTAACAGTTAAATGCATCTTCAAAACTAAGCATATGCTTATGTTCCTTTTTTAAAGTACATACATGGAGCAACTGTGGCTATAGCAGGATACGAGTGGGTTACCCCAGTAACCCATACAGGCATCCTGCACAGGATAAGATGCAGCACGTTTTTGTAGTTCTGTCCACTAATAATTGGTTTTGCTTTCACAGATAGTAAAAGGGTCTTATAATTTCAAATAGAAGTAAAACTGATTAGATATTATGAAATCAAACATCAGGTGCTCACAAAATATAACTCCGTTGATGGCAACTGAAGCATGATAGAGTTAAGTAACTTCATAACTCGAGTCTCAATTTTCTGGTGCTAGCTTCTCTGCTCAGATGCGACATAACCCATCATAGAGCACTTTACAGAGCACGTACAGAAAGAGTTAAGGGTTTATTCATTGCTACGTTGCTTCACAAGCCTGTATTGTCCACTGCAATCATTGTTGCTGCTGCAATTCAAATTTCTCTTCTGTTGAGTTTGATTGCAATTATATATGATGCCAACCAGAGTGAACAGGAGAATATGCACCAGTCAATGATACTAAAGGCTGGATACTAGCTCCTGCAGCCACATCTCCCACCTATCTTTAAATCATTTAGTGTGGTCTAGCCCTTACTGTCTCCTTGGAAGCAAGGAAGCCAAGCAGACTCTTATAGTTTTTGAGTAGCTGTCATTGGTTTAAAATGACTTAGCCTTAGTAGATATTCCATCTTCACTTTATAGCACAATGGACCTGACCTAAATCAGCGAAGACAGATTCCTGTCAAAGCTGTAGTAGACATCAGGGATGCATGAGAAGACTTAGAAGAAAACAACTATTTTAGATCTTTGCACAGCACAACTCAAACTGAATTTATTATAAAGTTCTGAAATGTCCAAACACATTTTACTGCCTTCTGGTTTCCAGATGGGTCTGCATCCAGAACACCAGAATACCACAAAAATGCTGCTTTTTTCCTGCTGCAATCAGAAGCAGCTGCAACAGAAGGCTATAGAAAAGTCTGATTCTTAGAAAATGCCTGTCTCTCTTTTTCAAAATAAAAGACGTTTAGATAATTTGAGTAAACTTTGCAGGGGCATCCAAACATTTAGAATTGCATTAGGACACACATTTCAAACCCTTGGAAGCATATCCTTCGCTAGCTGTTTGCTCCTAATGAGGGAATTGGAGTACTCCAGTGAGTAAAATTCAAAAGACAGGATTCTGGTCTAGCCCAGCTCTAATTTAATAGGTAGCTTTGATCGTATCACTTAAATTCTAGGCTGCTCAGTTTCCCCGCTGACCTCGGGAATCATGCTTCTAAAGCAATTTGCTGGAGTTTCAAGTTTGCACCCTTATGTCATTATTTTATTCCCTGTAAACATGTACAGTGTTAAATTTAACATTTTTGGAGACTAATCTTTATTCAGCATCCCACTGAATTCTATTCAAAATCCAATAAGATACCAGCATTTGGGGTCTAATCAGCAAGGTGTCAAGAGCCCCTAGACTAGCTGACTCTTCTGAAAGTTGAAGGTATGCAATAATTTCAGAAACTGCACAGCAGCTTGCAAGATCAAGCCCATAAGGAATTTTTTTACTATTTATACTTCCATCGTAAAGCTATTGTCTGCCTTTCCAATTTGGCTTTGCAGTCCTTGTAGTCCTTGTAAACCCCTGTAGCAGGTTTACACAGCTACGTGTGCACACCCCGTTCAAAACACTTGCCCATATCAAGCATACCGTATGGAAATATGCACATGCATGCTCATGCATAAACCACATGGTGAGGTGCAGGAAAATGAAGGTGCTTTTAAAGTTTTTATCTGACTTTATGGACGATTAAAAAACAAAACAAGATTATAATTTAACCAAGAATACCTTCATTGATATTAGTTCCCAGTATCTAGTAAGAGGGGATAATATCTAAATGAATAAATATAAATAAGTGAAGAAGGTGAATATACAAGCTCTTGGGCTTATATGGAAGTTGACTGATACTTGCAGCAACCCTGACTCATAATAAAAATGATTTATTTAAAGAGTTATTATGAACATTGCAGGAAAGGAGATAACAGACATGCACCACTTTGTTTAGAGTAAAATTTCCTGTAAATTAAAAAGAGTTCTTATTCTCTGTTTGGTTTTGATTTGGTACTGTACCAAGTATCTGTTTATAAAAGGAAATATGACGGTACAAAGTGTACAAAGTGAATTGCAAAAAAGATTAACAGTCAAGGTGAATTTGCTTTAAATTGAGTCCTAGCAACATAGACAATGTAGATCCCATTAAGGTAAGGAAAGTCGGTCTAAAGCAGAACTTTCATGCACCATTAGCGAGAGCTGAACTGCCTGAAATTCAGGCCAGAAAGCTACTCTCCAAACTGGGATTGGTGTTAGCCCCACAGCAAACTCATGGGTCACTCTCAGTGTCAAAAGAATACAATCTTAGCCGTACATCATGCTTGAACCTCCCTAATCTGTGTGCTGTGCTGCAATGATCTCAACCCCAAGAGCAGGGCTCTCTAAATGCTTCTTTCTGCACTTTCTGAGGAACTTCAGCTACTGGTGATGCTAATCAGAAGTGGAGATGCTCAGCACAGTGCGGTAAGTGGAGATCCTAATAGAGCTAAGATGGTTTTGTTTTGCTGAGGTGCCAGTGCATACAGTAATGACATAAGAGACACATCAGTGAGAAAAAGCCTGAACTGCTTTTACAAAAAGATTCAGGTGATGAAGAGATAAGGCAGGGAAAAAAATGTTGCAGAGCAATATGTAAAAGAAAAGTTTGATACAAGTAGGTAGTGTGTTTCAAAGGGATTATGTCTTGAGGACTTTTTCCTGCAATCCATTTTTGCTGAGCTTTTCCACTTATAATACTCCCTAAACAGCTTATTAAAGAGTCTTTCTGAAGTTACATTTATGTGACAAAGTATGTTGCTACCTCAAATCGTCCCATCCCTCAGAAAATCTTCTGGGAGGAGTCTTGGATGAAGATAATGTATTCACAGTAGAAAAGCCATAATGAAAACAGACATCACATGTTTCATCAGAAAACTAGAAAACAACCTGTTTTGCAGAAGCAATTCACTTTGTTGAATTAGCCCTGGAGCCACCCTGGTATCTCTAAAGATCAGAAAACCAAGACTAGGACTTCATGGATCTCCAAAGTATCCACCCAGGGAAAGAAAAGGTTTGTGGACAGAAGTGCTGGATCAGGGTCATATTCTCCTTGTACATACAACAAAAGATTTATATGGAGGATAAAATCCTGAAATTATTGACATTATCTGGAGGCCAAGAGTTACACGGATTCATGGGGTTTACTCCAAACTGTTTTAAGATCCATTATTTCATATGTAGTGCTATGAAATTAATGCTAGATTTTTAAAACCATGTAGTTAATAAAACCAATTTGCAGACAATCCTGTGTATACAAGTTCAATGGTTTAGAAGGTATGTTGGCACTTACCTGGGGGCACGTGTTCATTCATGATGACGAGCGATGCTGGTGTAGGCCTTCTTTTCCTGATCTGTAACATGCATAAACCAAGGAGAGTCATTAGGGTCCACCAACTGCCTTGTACCCAAAGCAAAGCAAAAAATCCATCTGGTGCAGTCCTGAGTATAGACCAGGCAAAGTTAAAAAAGAAAATATTTAAAGAACAGCAGCACGTCACTGTCTTACTGACTGCTCGTCTGGTCTAACAGTGATCAGGGTCATGCTGCTGCTTGTACATGGAAAGCAAAGGCACAGGGGAGAGCTTTCCAAAATACCTTTAGGATTTGCAATCATCATGGTGAATAAGTTTTTGGACATGTATTGCTGACATGTATCAGTCATATCTTAAACTATTGACATTTAACTTTGCTTCAGGAAAATGATTTCAGCAGTCTGTGAGCTTATGTGTGCAAATACCTAGTACTGTCATAGCTCGCACAAGTAATTGTCAATATTAATATTTTGTAAGTGCACTTGAGAGTTGATATTGCATGTATGCCTTCCAATGAATTTATGATATTTCTAAACTATGGCCAGAGGTGTTACTAGTGTTCTTTAACTAAAGAAAGACGATACTTAAGACTTTCAAAAGAATCTTTTCAAAGAGCACTATACAACAGAACTTTACATATCAATATATAATCCTGAATTGTATGCAATTCTTCTTATTCAGAGTTTATTTGGTTAAGTACTTCTGTTCCATTAACAGTGGTTGAACTACATATTGGACTACCCTCCTATAATGCACACATTTGCATTGGAAGTTTTATGTTGCTTCACTAAAGACTCCAGGCTATTGATATTCTATCGAATTTAAGAGAGGGACCAAGAGTATTTAAGCTAGAAACCATTCTGACACAAAACCTCAATGTCAGTGCGTTTGCTCTTTTTGCTGAGAGTTGCTGAGCCAACATCTGTATTTAACTGGGTTCAAATTTTGCTTTCAGAAGTGTAAATGGAAAACTACATCATCAGGGTTAATGGGTTTATTCCAGATTAGCCTAACTGTAGCTGACAGCAGAATTTACTAGTTCAATTTCATCACACACCCACAGTGAAACTGTATAGCACTTGGAATTAAACTCACAACATAAAAAAAGGACTGCCCATAAATACTGGGCAGAATTTGGGCCACAGCATTTCAAAAGCCATGGGAATTCCAGGAAATCCTAATCCTACGGTTCTCACAGATTTCAGAAAAATATCAGAACACACCCTGCTTGAATTCATTGCAGGACTGTTCCACAAGGTACGCACATCTCACAGCTCAGAAGTACCTATGGACAAAATGAAGACCCGCAGCAATTCTCCCCTGCACCCTTCTAGTATTTCTTCATTCAGTGGTCACCCACAACTCATCATTTTCTGGCAAAGGCGGCTGACTTTTAAGAGACATGACATCAGAATATTCAGGAAACCAGATACCTGTCCTAAAGGTGCAAGTAATTTCATAGCTAATGGCACGGAACTGTTAAGGTTATAATATTCCCCTGGTATCATCTAAAACTAGACTTACCAAAATAGCAGCAAATGTCGAGAAGGACTTGCACTGAGAGAAATATACTGGGTCACCTAATTACGATTTATCCAGCTTTTCTCATAAGATTC
The DNA here is from genome assembly GCF_000699145.1 of Aptenodytes forsteri. Classification (NCBI taxonomy): domain Eukaryota; kingdom Metazoa; phylum Chordata; class Aves; order Sphenisciformes; family Spheniscidae; genus Aptenodytes; species Aptenodytes forsteri. The sequence goes on from NW_008794003.1 coordinate 1,699,900, forward strand.
CCTGTGTCCTTCTTTATGCGTGTCTACTCATATCTGTACACAATAATAGATATCTTTTCCTCCTTAGACATCTGTATTGCTATATACATGTATGTGTAGGTTTTGGAAGTGAGTCAAAACCTAAAATAGCACACACATAATTCCAATGCGGACATAAGTCAGGCATCTTTCTACATGTATATTTTTTTCAAGTATGTAAAACACTGTAACAATGACATAAAGAAGACTGTATAAAAATCATGAGAAATACAGGAGGTAACTGAAGTGATAACCATTGTGCAAAACATAACTCGTATTTTCTCATGTTAAAATTAATGGTAAATAAGCTGTCTTCTGCACAATATTTCCATTAGGTACCTATTATCGGCTTCATGTTTTGCTTTATGTACAAATAATACACTTTAGTTGATTTGTTGAGAATGTGTATTCATGTGAAGTGTATGCATTAGGGCATAAATCCAGTTACAGAAAAGGCACAACAAATATATACTGAATAAACCTACCCAAGGTAAAGAAGCCTTATTCTGGCTAGAGGACATATCATCCTCCCTCTTTGGGTGTATCCAGACATCGCTATAACCTCCAGAGCATTTAATCTATAGTTACACTAATGTAAGTTAGAAAAGCATTTAGGCCACAAGTATCACCTGTTCTCACCCCACATCTTGCTCCCATTCCTACCCCATTCCCTCAAAACACCAAAAGAAACTCAATCTTCCTTACCTGCTCAGCTGCCTCCGGATCTATTTGACTCTGAAACAGTGGCACAGCAAACTGTATTTTTTTAGGGCTGTTGGGCTCCATCGTGATGCTGAGGTGAGTCAGACGAGAGAAGAGCCTGGAGCTTGAGACTTGGTCTGCGCCTCTCCCCAGGCGCCCTCCCCACAGCCAGGCTGAGTGCTCCTCAGTAACAGCTGTAGCTCCTGAGTTAGCACGAGAATTTGCGTGAGCCGAGCAACTCCCCTATTCCACATTCATGGAGATGCCACTGGCTTGGCTATTTTCTTTTTTTTCCCCTCTCCCCTCTCTTCTGCAGTCCTTCAGATCCTCTCAGCACAAAGCTGAAAGGAACAATAAGCTAATTGTTTACCAGTTCACTTCTACATATGCCAAGCATTCACTCAGAAGCTAATTGAAAATGCGATACTAGCATTGCATGGCCTGGAGCCCTGGGATTTGAAAAAGAGGAACACTCCACCGTACATTACTAACTGGCTGCTCAGAAGTGCAATGCAAGCTCCCTCTGAGTATTGCTGATGGGCTCTTAATTATTGATGAACACAAATCAGGAAGTTTTCAGATTTTGGGGGTGGAGGCAGCAGGAGGGGTGGATGCAATAATTCCATCTCTGTTACAATGTGCCAGAACCATTCTCCTCTTCTCACATATCAAACAATTGCCTTTGCTCTTTCAAATCCTTTTCTAAAGAAGCTTATCTGGTGGGCTAAGTAGGTTTGCACCTTAGGCTGGGTTTGCAGATTTAGACTGCGATCTCTTCTGGTGGGCTCCATCTCACATGATTTCAGATACTGAGAACATCTACATTTAAGCCAGCTATCTGGGCTCCCACATACTAGACATATCAAAGGGTATTTCACCCTGTCCTAGTTAAGTGGAATATAGTGTTTACAGGAGATAACGTTTTCTCTCCATTAACCCTAGAAAAAGTAAAGATGACTCAGACTAGTTACCTCACTTTTAGATGACTAAAATTCAGAGGGCCAAACAAATCTGTGCCTTTTTCCAAGACGGGGAAAAGAATTTGGTCAATCATACCAATGGTACCCTTTGGTGAATATAATTGATTTTCACTTTTCATTTCACTTTAATTCAAGAGAAGTGTATGAAACAATCCACAGCGACCACTGACTTAACCTACCTCTTCATAGGTTGAGCACCTGACCACTGCCAAGCAGGACAGCAGAGCTCCTGCGACAAAGGTATGCTTGATGCCAAAACTGGATGCCCGGACAGAAAATGCCCCAGAGCCAGTCCAAAGGGCTATGCTGAAAGCTTAGCTCTAAGCCGAAGAGCGTCGGGCCAATCTCCTGTTACACACTACCAACAACTGGGAAGAAAAAGAAAATGAGGTACAGCAGGAAAACCCAGACTGGCCCAGCCCATCACAAAACCAGCTTTACTTGGGATGAGGCTACCTGCAGAAAGAAAGTGCATTTTGGTCAGGTTTTTGGAGGGCCTGTGAACTCTTTCAACAGCGAAGGGAAACACAACCAGCCAGAACAAAGAGCAAACAGACGAAATTCACGGAGAGGAATAACAGCTTAAGTCTGCCTCTGACAAGACTGTAGTAAGGAAGCAGAGAAACAGCTGAATTCAGAGCTGAGGCTGGACATCACCACAGCTCAGAGGAATTTGGAAACATGTATCTTGTTCAGGCCACTGAAAGCACTAAGGATTTTCACAGTTCATCACAGGTTTATTCAGAGTCACTAAGTATTTTCCAACTTGTGCCAGCAGAGAAGGCGGGGAAGGAGTGTGGATCACGGTTAAGAACAATGCATAGGCCATACACAGCAGAATAAACCAGCAAGTCAGGGATGGAATATTTGTTTGGCTTTGATTTATACAAATGAAAACTGTTAACACATTATTGGAATACCAGGGTAGTTCTGAACAGAGGCAAGCACACCAGCTAGCTGGTTTCTGAAGAACCTGATAAAGCTCAGGAGGTGAAGATACACTAAAAGTTAAAGACCCAGTTGACTCAATGATCAAAAATAACTCTCAGTGAGGGCTGAAATTTCCCTCCTCATCCAAATCAAAACTACTGTGTACCATAGTGGTTTCCAGCTGATGGCTAGTAGCTGGCAATTTTCCTGCTAGGTTTATTGTGATAGTTGAGGTGGCATTAACTTAGAATCATAGAACCACAGAAGAGTCCTGCTTGGAGGGGACTTCAGAGATACCTGGTCCCACCTGCTGCTTGAAGCAGGGCCCGAGATCAGGTCACCCTGGGCCCTCTCTGGCCGGGTCCTGAATATTTTCAGTGCTAAGGTGAAATGCTCAGTTTCATTTACCACAACAAATGAAAGAGGTGCACAGAATAGTGATGTTCAGTATTTCATACAATCATTTTTAAGCCTTCACTACTCCTACAAAGACAAATCATAATTTGCTTTATAGACTTCCACAGACAATTAGAGCCAAACTGCAATTGCTGGTACAACTAAGAGTCTAAGACACTAAAGTAAGAGAGGCAGCACACACCACTTTCACTAAGGACAATTAGAGAGTTGTTTTCAGGACAGTCTAATTATCCAATTTCACAAGTCCTTCATGAACAGACACGCCATTAACTTCAATGACAGCTTCAGACATAGAGGATATACACAGGGATACACCCAGGGGGAGGACATACACAGGGATCTGAAGTTGTGGCTTTTCTCTGATAAATTTTTGTACTTGAAAGAAAATTTTTGTTTTCTCAGTCCCAGATAACGTGAGAAAAATGTTTTCCAGCTGCTTTGCTATTATATGTATTAATAAATAGTATATTTTAAATATCGGGTTTCTCTATGAAAAAACTGTTTGCCATAAAATATCTATTATAGCTATGAAACTTCATGTATTAAATTATGCTACATTTACAGTGTATGTTACTGTATTACAGGAACTATAATTCTCATTACAAAGGCTTAAAATTTCTTATGTTAATGATAAAGTCAGTTAAAAAAGCACATTCAGATAGTGAAAAATATGAAAACATTAAGTGCTCAAAGGATTATAGAGGTGTGTTTCAGCTCTAGATTGCCGGACATTGCTGTCTAAAGGAATCATGACTCAAAGTTGTTGCTAGTAATAGTATCTGAGAAAAAAGCTCAACAGTCATCTGAAGAAACAAACCAACAAAAACACTTCTTGGCGGGTTCAGAAGGGAGCCAGACAACAGGGACAGAAGACACAAGGACGGATCCTTAACGGGGCTGCTACACCTCAGAGAGAGGCCCACCGACGATGAGATGTGGAGATACTTGCCTCTGCAGCTCTCCTCTCTGTGCTTATTTGGAGCTGGTGCCCAGCAATCTTCACATGCACTATAACAATAGAAGGATTTTTAAAATAGTGTAAGAGGCATATTTCAGAGAGCATTCGGGTATAGCATTTCAGGATTACTACATCAGCTCACTCTTACACCTAATTTGCAGCACTAGATGCCTCTGGGCAAAGTGTGCTTGCATTTTCTATAGACTGCATCATAGTCTGGGGAAGAGCTGAAATGCATTTAAGTACTGCCAAATCCTTTTAGCTCATCTTCTGTTTTTAGTGCACTCCCCACAACGTTTCAAATTCCTTTATGATTCAGCTAAAACTATCATGGAAGAAAAAATAACAATAACTGTCTAAGATCTTTCCTTCCTATGTCATTCACTAGGTTCTGGTATGAAGCACTGCCTGTTACTATATCCTACTGTAATGACGAGCTATCAGAGTACTCACGGCACAGTTCCTGCTTGAGGTATTTTTCCTGTTGTGTTAGGGGAGATTTATATTTTTTTGTCCCGGCCAAAGACAGAGGCTGCTGGGAAGGGAATTCAAGGGTCTCTGTCCTGCACTCTCCTTACGCAATTTCTGTTGTGGCTGTGATCTGCCTCAGCTTCTCTGCTGTGGTCAGGGACTACTGCAGCATCAGCCTGGTGAGGAGAGGAGAGAGAGCTGGAGCTGCTTGTGAAGCCAACCTACTTAAGGTTTTGGCTCCTAATTTCACCAGTGCAGATGCAGGGAAGCATACAGTTACAGTTCTCTGATCCACCAGGCTGCCTTCACAGAGCAAAGACTGGGCTTGGAAGTGGCACTCCTTCCAGCGTATCTCTTAGGACATAACTTAAATCCCCATTGTAGCCACTGATATGCAAGAACCTTTGGCAAAGATGTGTTGATCCATGCTTTCCTCGGGCTCTCCGGATGATACCTCTCCTCATGCCAGCATCTCCTCAGCACGCTGCTGGGCAGCCCCAGGGTCATCGGGGGAAGAAAAGCTGCAGAGCACATTGCTTCCCGGCTGCTGCTCACCGGCTTTCTGCTACAGCCAAAGGGGACTTTAGCGTGCCCCTTCCTTCTGCCCTTTTCTAACGAACTGACATTTTTTTCACTGCCTTTGTCCATACAGAGGCATCAGTTTCGCAGCTTTTGGTGTTGGTCATGGGCAGAAGGGAGGCAGAAAGCATGAATGCTGGACAGAAAAATATTTCTTTACTGAAAGAGTGGTTAAACATTGGAACAGGCTGCCCAGGGAAGTGGTTGAGTCCCCATCCCTGGAAATATTTAAAAGACGTGTAGATGAGGCGCTTAGGGACATGGTTTAGTGGGCATGGTGGTGTTGTGTTGATGGTTGGACTTGATGATCTTAGAGGTCTTTTCCAACCTTAATGATTCTATGATTCTAGGACACGGTCTTTGCTGTCCACACCACACCTGTTCATGGGCAGGTTTTCCTCTTGGGGCTCTACACCGGGCGTTGCTCTTAGGTGCTAAAATGACATGCAAGCCTTCCAAGAAACCTTAATGATCTATGATTCTAGGACACGGTCTTTGCTGTCCACACCACACCTGTTCATGGGCAGGTTTTCCTCTTGGGGCTCTACACCGGGCGTTGCTCTTAGGTGCTAAAATGACATGCAAGCCTTCCAAGAATAAACAACGACATATTCAAAATGACCCTGAAAATTTCCTTTCAAAATAGCTAAATACAGGTGTTGCAATCAGGGTGACTCCCACTCAACCGCTGGAAATTCCGTTTGCTATTTATAAGCAGAAAATGTGAAGAATTTAAAATCTGCAAGGGTGGGAGAACATAGAGCAGATCACATCTGTCTCATGAGCAGTAAGTGCTGCTGCAGGCAGGTCAAGAAGAAGAATAGAAAGTCTTGTTGAGCAGCAACAGTCGGTGGGACATTCAGCGAGAGCTGTTGGCCTAGTAACAGCCTAACCCAAACTTCCAACACCAGTACTCGTCCATCAAACACCAGGTTTGGACATGCTTACGTACTACATACATGGATTCATAAAGCCTAGATAAGTAAAAAATACAGCTATTTCTATTTATACGATCTCTTTAGTTGAGATAAGCATTCCTTAGCAGTACAATTTTAATCATAATCAGTTTAAAGTTACCTTTATCTGAGGACATAAGAGCTGATACTATCTATTCAAGTCTTCCTCTGGGACTTGCAGCTCTCCAGACTATCAAGTAATGTACAGACGTTTACTGGTAGGTGCTATCCACTACCATCCATAGAATACACACATCCAAAACACAGGAAATGAGCTGGATTAACGGGACATAACCTGATCAGACAGTCAAAAGATCCATGTCTGATATGGACTATAGTTCAATAGTGCAGAAACCAAAATTCTGGTACCAGTTTTAGGGAGGTATTTCAGCAGGAAGTCATGCTAGAATTTGCTTCCTTACCAAGAAGAGGATAAATCTAAGATATTTTTCAATAAACAGAACTACTGTTGGCAGTTTACACAGAATGAAATTATATTACCTTATTTCCGTATTAAATCTTTAATGCAAAAGTTGACTAACTATACCATTGAATTAAACAATTGAAATATAAAATTGAGTTTCTACTGTAATTTTTTTTTAAAACAAAAGTTAAAATATAGAACATAGAGAAGCTGAACAAAGAATGAACTTCTACAGTTTCAGAGTCTGAGTTAGAAAACTCAGTGTACAAACACATGCTACCAGGCTAAAAATGGAAAGGCATCAACTGGGCTATAAAAGCTCAGTATGCCAAATTCAGAATATGTTTTTAAAATTCTGTTTTTTTCCATTTGAGACTCTTTAGATTTCCCTTCTTTCTTGCCTCCTCCTCCTCAGAGGATAGGTTAGGCCTAGAGAAGTCACAGCCACCCCCAAGGTGGTGTCTGCAGCATCCACATGGGAACAACTGAGCCAGACAGACCTGTGCAGCTGGCACACCTGGAGGGCGGTATTGGGGGTTTGGTGACCTGGAGAAAGTGGCTGGAGCACATTTGTTTGCTATTTCTTATACAAGTGTCGGGAGCAGCAGGAATGGGGCTGCTCCGTGAGTAGGGACAAGCCGGGAGCCGAGGGCTACCCCAATTCGGGCTGTGCCCTCTCTGCCATCCCACAGAGCCTGAAGGCAGCAGCAGAGCTAGAAGGCATCACGCGAAATTATTCAGGGATTGGTTCAAACAAAAAACCTTCTCCATGTAGGCTGTGCTTAAATTGCAGAACTCATCACCACAGGATGCTGTGGACACCAAAACTTTACACAAGCTAGAAAAGCAATTAGATGCATTCCTGGAAAAGAAATCCATCAAGGATGGCCAGGAAATCCCAGAGCCACTGCCTGCTGAGAGAGGGAGGGCAGAGATGCTCCCCACGCTCCCCTCGGGCTACCCTCTTCCCAAAGTGTAGCATTTGCTGTTGGCTACTGTGGGGGTGAAGATATCAAAGGGGCTGGACCTTTGGTTTCATCTGCTGTGGCTGCTCTTATGTTACTAATTGCAACAAAACTCCAAGCATTTCATGACCCTACGCTGCTACGCTCCTTGTACTTAAGAATAATCAATCCCTTTGCTAAGCTTTTTTTCCATCGCTTATGCCAGTGTGAAACTATGCCTAGATGTAAATTTTCCTGCCCCCCCCAATAATAACAATACCCGATTTATTAAGTACATATTTAAAACCTGCGTTGTTCAATCTTTAGTACAGGACATTGCCCTTCAAAAACACTTCCCCTGTCTTTATGATACTTTTAAAACAAAATCTAAAACCAAAGCTGAACACACAAAACTAAACAAATATTTTTGTAGATTTTTTTTAAAAAATTGACTCTAAAACTCCTTAATATTTCCAATGGAAAGCAGGACTACTTTAGAAAATAAAAAAATGAGAAACTCTACATTATTATACAAAGACTCACAAATTTAGAAATACCTGTGAAAGCAGGTATCTGTATCAAAGATTTCACAGTAAGCAGAACAGCTACTCACTCACTGAGGCAATCCTTGCTTTTCATCGTGCTGCCTTCTCATTGCTACCATTTAGTTACCTAACCATTGTCCAGGCTTTCCCCTTTTACCCTGCCAAAAAAAGAGAAAGATGTTTCTGTATATAATATTCACCATCACTCAGCAAGCATCTATGCATAATTGCCTGATATACAAGCTATTTGGAATTATCAAGTGATTTTGTTTCTCTTTTTTAAAAAAATTGTCCTTTATTGTTACAACTTTTATTATAACAATATTGTGCATTTTTATTCTATGGCATAAATATAAAGGATTACCATCACATCTAAAATCACATACGAAATATCAAATTTACATTATGCCAAGTTAACGATATGAGTTTCTTGGTTTTCCTGAAAATTAAATCATGTATTATTTTGACAATATCATGTTAATTCAGAAGTGTTGCATTGGACTGAAGCCATCTAACCAGCAGTTATTCTATTTTATGACATCATCCAAGTTTCAGAGTTTTGGGTTTGTTCCGTATTGAAAAAAAAACTCCAAAAGAGAAATTTTCCAGTCGTTTAGGCATGATTTTGTTTTACACTGCTAGTCATGGCTTGAATTACTCCAGTTTCCAACTTGGGCTCTTCTTCCCCTCCTTAATCAGTATCTTCCTGTGGCCAGTTTCATTGAAACATTCATCTGCGGTATAACTGAATTAAAATGTGCTGACCTATGGTATATTTCAAGTGTAAGCCATTTGCTCAGCAGTACGCAAAATCCAAAGGCAGTACAAACACTGCCCCTCAAGACTCAGTAGAGTAATGCTGGTGGTTGGACTGTATCAGCAAGGGTTTAAATTCCGACCTTAAAAAGAGACAGCAATCAGAGCAAACTGGTCCTTAGGAAATGCACAGCTTGGAGCATCTTGGGCATCACTTGCCTTCTGAAAGCAGGCTGCCAAGGGCTTGCACACCACAAAACTTGAGAGAAAGCAGAAGAGGCAGGGCAGCCTTCCCTCTATGAAGGTTGTGGTCAGCAAAAGTGCCTGAAAGAGCTTCTTTCAGTAGGGGCAGGGCCACTTTGAGTCCTCTCTCCAAACAGCATTGCAGAAACTACCAGCAGCAGGAGCCCCTCCTCCTGCGTACTCACCCCCAGCCACACAGCTGGGTTCGTGGCCATCCTCCGTCCTTTCCTTTTCAGGGCTCACACACGGTGCTGTGGGCGAGCGGCAGCAGCATCTCGTGGGCATCGCAGCACTAACCCAAGCGGTGCGGGGGGCTGCTCCCGTCTTTCCAGCTATTGCCTCCAGCTGCTGAACGCTGAGATGTCTCCACATTGTTTCAGCAGAGGTCATTTTTGTACCTTTTCGCTGCAACAATGGGGGCTAGAAACATGCTTTTACTCACCTTAAAAAAAAAAACAAACACAAAGAAAAAATCTCCAAGTACTAGGCTCCCAAACCTCTGCCTGATTTGAGCTGTGCCATAGGCACATATTGCTCTGCAGCAGGCTAAAGACAAGTCTATTTTGCCACCAACGGGGATGTAGCTGTCCTGTACTCACAAAAAACAGTTAGCTCTTAGGGTTTCCAAAATACAGCCCTTGACTTTATATTCCTGCAGCAAAATGGCAGCCACAAAGACCACTGTCACAGTGAAGTTTAGAAAAGCATCCGAAATATCTCTGGCATTACTGCCAGCTTTATTCACAGCAAATTTGATTGACCAATATTTTGCAACCACTAATAAAGCTGTTTTAATCCGCATAGAATTCATATCAAATTGCAGGCTGGCAGAAAAAAAGACAACACTAATTTGTAAGGAAAGTAGCAGTTTCAATCATTAAACAAAAGAAAAACCATCCACGCTTAGAAAAATGTTACAGCTGAATTGACATTACTAAAGGGCAAGCCACCCAGGTTAGGCATGTGTCCAATAATAATGATGGCTGTTCCTAAGGCACAAGCAAAATTGTCAATAGAAGTTGATACCAGTTCAGCTCAACTTATATGATAACAGTGCACTACAATTTTTTCTTTTTTTTTTTCAACAGGAGTTTATTTAACAGTTGGACAAAGGTCTTTTCTAACCTAAACGATTCTATGATTCTATGATTCTATATCTAGATAAATGTCACTCAGAAAATATTAGCTCTAGCACTAGAAAGTGCCTTTAAGAATAGCAAAAATCTGTTACCAGGATAATGGAAAAATAGGTGCTTGTATATTCATTAGTTTCAGTACAGTTTTTAGAAATGTCATTTTGAAATGTCCTTATTTTAAATTCTGCCAGAACCTTCCATCAGCTGGATGAAAAATTGGCACTATTTTTCATTTCTCAGGATATATTAAACAGTAGACTCTGCGTTGCTGAGATCAAAGGTTCTTACAAGCTACGAGCTGAAGCACCCCAGACACTCCGGGATGTTACCTATAAGTGACTTTTCTTGTCGGAGCGGCGAGGAGCCAGGCTGCCACACTCGTGGAGGACGCTGCTGGCAGCCGCTGCTCAACGACCGCTGGCTCCTGAACTGCTTTCCTCCATCGCTCTGAGAGCCACAGTTGCCACCTTTCTTGGAACACCACTTTGAGTAGTACACGGGCACAGGACCTACGTGAAGGGTTGAGTGTGCTAATCTGGCTCGGGGACAAGGGGAGCATCTGCTGTTGGAATTACTTGAGTAGGTTTTGGGTTTGCACATTTGTGAAGGAAGGTTGCAGGCACTCGGGTCTGACTGGTTACTCTCCGGTGGCATTCTGGAATGGAACTGTGTACTCATGCAAGCTGCAAAGGAAGGCAGAAACCTACTGCAGCTTACCACCTAATACGGATTGCCATGCATAAGTGCTGTCAGAGTTTATATTTCAATTTTTAAACATGTAGGATGAGGTTTTCAGGAAAGCTCTGGCTCTACTCACAGGGACAAACTGAGAAGAGGTCAAGACCAACCAAATTCTTGGAGCCACAACAGGAGCCAACAACTTTAAGAGTTTGGTTTTAAGTGCCAATGTTTCTCTCAAATTTATATCTGCATATAGGGTCCCCTGAACATCTGAAAGCTTTTGGAAACCCAAGTCCTGAGCTTTCCTGCTGTTTTCCATTCTGTGTGCTATTTGATCAGATCTGTGTTACTTATTTTGCTTAAGAGTAAACCATGCACAATGAAAAACACTGACACAGATTATAGGCAAAATAAATATTTTATTGGTTTAATATACACTTTTTTTTTAAGAAATCAGCCCTTGTGTGTCTTCCTAACACAATTTAAAATCTTATAAACTTTTTCATATAATATTGTTATATTTGAAACTATTTTTGATTAAAGACCTTGACATAGTGTAGAGTTTTAGTAGATGGAAATGGCAAAGGAGTAAAGAGATTCCAAGCACAGCAAAATGGGATATTACATATCCACTAAATGTCTATTTGACCACATAAAACCTCCAATGACTTCCAGTTTGCTCCATTGGAACAAATGTTCACCAGGCTAACTGAAAATACACTCAGTGAGGGGTGGGGAAGGAAAAGAGATTTTTTTCCATTTTCCCCATAGTACAAGCAAGGTCGTTCATCCATTCCAAGTTGCACATCCTAATTGCTTTCAGAAGATCAGTACTTTTATTGTATTTTGGTTAATATGAAGCAGAAGAGAACTTCTCTTGGTATGACTGAGAGCAGTCAACACAGAGACAAAAAACAGTGCTTAAAATAAGGCACTTTTCCATAGAGGGATGGGCAAACAGTAAGGAAGCAAATAAAATTAGTTAAAAGTTGTCTTCTATACAAAGATAAGGCTTTCAGTGTCAGAACTTTAAGTAGTTTTAAGTAACCTCATGTCATTCTACCACTCTGCTAATAGTAACCGCCCCAAGTATTAACAGCAATTTTTACATCAGGATTTTTTCCTTCTTTTGAAGTGGCACTAAGTAACAGCAGTGGAAACCATTATTGGTTGTTTCAAGCTCTTAAAGTGGATCAGTTATTGCACAATAAATACCTCATAGAGGTCAGTGTTTTGGGGGGGGTTTTTGTTGTGTTTTTTTTTTTTTTTTAAAAAAAGCTAGGCTGAACGTATGTGTGTTATTTATAAATTGGTTATGTCTGGAAATCTACAAGTTTCATGATGCATCGTTAAACAAAGAAATTAGCTACGTAAAAATTTACAACAGGGACATACAAATAAATACAAAACCTTTCAGAGCGCCACAGTTTTGTTGATGCTTTAAGGAAAGTAATGAACTAGTTAAAGTGTCTAAGTCTTTATAGATGAACTCAAGGAAAGATACACATCGTAGAACCAAGCGTCGAATACAGTAGCCTATCTCAGCAGCTTTAACAACTCCTGAAGCAAAAATAACGACACTTTCGCCAGTGTACGCCGCTCAAAGCAGAATCCCACAGCATTTTGGACTACATCCAACCTTACAGAAAACAAAAAGCAAGACAAATATCTAAATTAGATTTTCGGAAGTCTGCTTGTTATGCTTAAGTATGTATTTTGATAATATTCATATCTAAGGCAGGCAAATACAGAAATCCTCTCGCATGATGCATTCATATGCGAAGTCATCATGGAGCGCACCAAAACCAAAAAATCAAGGACCGCTGCACGAAAGCTGACAATAGAATGGGCCAAACTCTAAACCAGCTGATTTTCCAAAGCGATCCGGGATTATCAGTATCCTCTATATTTAATGAACTTCCATTTTGATCACTTATGTTTCAAGGGCAAAATGCAAACAAAGCAAGGTTTAACTTAACAATGTTATTTCATATGACAAAAAAAAAATCCGGTTGTGGCAGTTTGCCAAAGATTACCTGTAGTACCTGTTTCATGGCTGTGTATCTTGTTTTGCAGTTACAGATCTGCTTTGGGGTGACACAGCTGCTAACAATCCACTTACTATTTCTCGTCTTATTTCACCAACAATAGATTCCTTGATCTGAAAGGGATTAGCCAAAGTTTTAAGGTCAGTAAGTTATATAACCAACGGATAAAACTAAATGATATTGCAGATATGTTTGACATTATTGACATACGAAAATGTACAATACCAAAAAGTCAACTTCCAAAAAAATGCAAATGCAAAAATATAAGAGGGTTTCTCTTGGAAAAATAACTGTAAGTAATTTTGAAGTTCTTGCAAATCGTATAAATGCAAACCAAAGCGGTTTTATTTTTCCAGATGGTAAATATATCTGTGTTTTACACTTAGGACTACTGGTTTTATTTTAAGAAAAAATACATTTCAACTATCTCAAGTTCTGAAAATGGCATTTCAGGATATACACATCAAAAGTGCCCCAAATACACCACTTTTTGACATTAGTCATTATCCCTTGAAAAGGAAGGCAGGACCGATCTGCTTCATAAATGGATTATGCAGTAGGAAAGGTCCAAGTCTGTAATAAACACGAACTGCTGCTTTCATACAAATCAAAAGGAGACGAATCCTAATTACATACTTTCAGCAGCAAAGACAAACAGAGAACTTCAACTGTTGCTCACATCATCAGCTGGCCCCTGGGATATGATCTATGCCAGCAAAGACTATTTTTCACAGGATTGTGACAAAGCATTTACCCATTAAGTTTTACATAAAACAAATGCAGGAGTTACTATTAGCAGGCACCCGAGTATGGCTGAGGCTAGAACAAAGAAAGAATAGAGCATTGATGGCTACAGTAAAGGAAAAGGAGAAAAGGAGGTAAAACCCAGTTCTACAACAGCATATTATGCTGGAAAGGAGCAGGGCATGACAAAGAAAAATAATACGAGCTGCTCGCAAGTACAAGAAATCTTTGGCACCAACTCATTTTTTGGATGGTCTTCACTTGGGGAAGCACTAACAAGTCAGATGCGATTCCAAGGACAGGGGAGGACGACGATGGTGAGAGTGCAGGGGGGTAAGAGCCAGAGCCCGGCCGCCGGGGTCACCCACAGAAGCACTCATCAGCCCAATTAAGCAATACATTTTTCTTGTTCTTATGAAAAGGGCAAGTAATTTCCTGGCAAGAATAACTGATCTTAGACTAAAGAAAAGACTGTTCATAGTGGCATTTCAAAGTAGCTTTCAAGTGCCTGAGTAGTGGTAATGAGCGTGAGATTCGATGCCAGAAAAAAAGCCCAAATTTCTAATCCTGGTTTTGCCAGTAACAAATCCCTTCATGTTCTGGTGACCCACCAATACCACGAGAATAATATTTACTCAAACCCAGCCTTCCCAATGGCGTTGCCATGTTTGCGTAGCCCTCTCATCATCTCAGTGATCATCTTGCAATTATTCTTGTAAGTCTCCCCTTTTCCTGGTGCGTCAAAAGGATTAAGCAACAACGTCAGAAGGGTGGCAGCAGCATTAGCAACAGGTTATTTATCCCTTGTTGTCACTGGCAAGCAATTCAATCCCTAAACCAGTAGTGGCAAAGTTCCTTGTTTCATTACTACTTTGCATCAAGCAGAAATACAGAGAATATAATATTATTGGGAAATAGGTTTCCAGTTGGGTTGTTTGCTGATTAACTGACAAAAGAAAAGCCAGTGTGTAACAGGACCTGGCTTACTGACGGCCGCAAGTCCTGAGGATGTCTATGCCGATGCACACACAGTCGTACAAACCTTTAGGACCGCTGTCAATGCAGTAAGGGCTTTGGGATTTAGAAACGCTGGCACAGGGAAACAGCACCCCAGCTGTCTGGCAGGCCACTGTCATAAGAGACCCATGCTGCTGTCTCCACTTTCCTTCTCCAGTATCACATGGGGTGGGTCTGCGAGCACGCTACAAAAGTCATTCTGTGCCCTTCTCTCACCGGATAGACAAAAATAAACCTCACTTTCCAAAGAAAACTGATAAAAGCTTCCCAAATTAGCAAGTAAATGGTCTAGTATGACAGCCAGTCTTGTGGCGGAGACTGGAAGGGAAGCGGCTCCTGTTCTATTCTCAGCTCTTCCAACAACTTCTGGCTTGACCTTGGTGGATCATTTGAGCCCTCTGTCTCTCACCTTCCCGTCTGGATGACAACAAGGCCATCCTCTGCTGCTTCTTTTCACTGCCACTGCTTCCTCCCTCCTTCCCAGACTCATCAAGGTCATTCCTGCGTGGCGAGCACAGCATCGATTCCCGTGGTGACTCAGTCCCATGTGCATGTCATGAAAATTGCTAATGTTTGCCTTTTTCATTACAAATGATTTAGGGCAAGGTGCACCTTCCATTTATGCTGCACAGGGTACAGCCTGATGCCAAGGCTTCCTCCGTACAAAAGACAGATGCAGTCAATGAATGCTCCACCAGTATTTTTAGCAGCTGAATGAAAAATTGATCATTTAAAAGAGGAGAGAACCCACACATTTATGGTACATATACTACGTTGATACAACACTAATATTCAATATTGCATTAATAACACAGTACCACATTCATACATAGTTTTACTACAGTAAACAAGTGATCTTTCTCCCTATGAAAGAATTACTATTACTGTAATATTATGTTGCTGCTAAATAATGAACTGATTGAGCATGAAATGTGCCACAGTGGCAATTCTGGAGATGGGTGTTCTTCACCTACTGATGGAAAATGGGCATGAGGCTTTCACAGTCCTCATACTCCTGATCTGAGATACGTTTTCTATAATTAAAAGAATTATCTTCTACTCTATTTTCTTCTTGTGCCACTTCTTCATGGCAGCAGCTGGTGAGTTCTTACGCTCAAGACAGTAAGATGAAGAACCCAACGCCTGCACAAGGGAAGTATGGACAACCAAGAGACATTTTTGATCGATGCTAAGCTAACGTGGATTTGAATGGAAAACGGAAAAGGGAAGATTATGCAACCATCTTTCTGTCCCATAAAGACCCATTACAGCCTCTTAAAACAGATGTTGACAGGAAAATCATACATTTCTTTAAAGTATAACTTCATTAAATGTCATTTACAACAGAGAACTGTTAGCAAGAACAAAACCTGCATTGCTCTTAAGCAGAAAGCTTTTTAAACTATCACAGCTTTTAAACTGCAGAAGAGCAGAGTGAGAGGGCCTGGTGGCACACCTAGCGACACTGCGACCTACAAGTCAAGCAATAAGTGCTTCATGTGATACTCCAGTGGAGGTCAGGCTGTATTTTCATCAAAACAAGAGGGCCACTGTTTGGCGTTTTAACATTTCACAGTATTGAATGCTTTTCCGTGGGAGTTAGTCCATTAACGCTAGAAGTAACACCATGGGTTTTTTTAATGCCAGCAAATAGCTACAGGTCAAAGCTCACATGCATTACAACCCACCCAGGCATATTCTGAAAGACTGCCCAACTTTTCTTTCCCCAACACGAGGTCACGCAGCTACAGAGAATGGGAGGAATAAGCAAGGGTTTAACATTTATGAGTGCATACATCAAGAATGCATCCTACCAGATTTCTTTCTTTTGACAACGAAACTGGAATTCCTTTGCTAACAACAGGGCTACTTAAGGAAGACACATTTCAATTTATGCTCTGTTCTAGCTCTTATGAAATACAAAAGATTTTCCTGACCAGTATTTAATAGCATATTCCGGCTCTGCAAAAACTACCAGGTGCTTCGAGCCAATGCATCTTCATTCTGACCTGCAAAACTCATGCTGAGAATCAGCTGATCTGAAACAGGCTGCCAATGAAGTTAAACTGAGGGACAATCTCTCTGTGTGCTCAAACGTTTACAAAGTGAGTCAAGCTCAGTTATTTGCCGACTACTCATCTTTGAATAGTAGCCTCTCAGTTCAGTGCAGATTCCTTCAGCATTACAATGTTCTCAGTGCCACACAACCCAAAGAACAATCTCTGTGCAAAGAGTACACATCTTTATTTGCTATCAATTAATGAAGTTAAAGAAGAACTTTCACACAGGCTAACCTCAGAGAAAATATTGACTGAAACAACCCTGTACTTGACTCCAGCTCCCTTTATTATCTCTGCTGCTTTTACAGTACATTTGAATTACAGCTCTCTCCTTCCTTTCTCAGTTTCTCCTTTAGCAACCCCCCACCACGACACCACTCTTCTGACATGCAGGTTTTTACAGAAGGGCTGGATACAAATGCAATATCCTGGCTTCACTTCAGAATTGGCAGCAAAGTGCAAGGCGTGATAAATATCTCATGTGCAAGTCTTCTCTGAGCATCAGGCAAGTAACCCCTTTAAAAAGGCATGAAAGGAAAAAATGGACCAGAAGGAGAGACAATTTGGGATGTCTGGGAGTATTTTATGAAATCTCCAAAACAAGGCCTTTCCCAAGATTCCTGCCAACTTTACTCTAGCTACTTTAGAGAAGATGGCAGCAAGAGGGTGGCAGGGGGGAAAAGACATTCAAAAATTGAATGCTGCCCCTCTACCTCATTCATTCCTTTGCTTTCAAAGTAGAGGTGTAAAGTTGTAGCATCACAAGCTCCGCTGTAAAGATCAGTGATGGACAGAAGGTGTTCAGCTCCTAATCCTGAGCGCAGTAATGATGAGGTTGTCGGTCTGGTGGTACCTCACCGTGAGCTGACTGCAGTACGCTTCCTTCCACAGGATAATGCCACTTTCCATAAATCATCCCACTGACTCTAACGGGGCTACTGACGGGGCGAAGCAGTATTCAGCATCATGAGGCTACTTATTGAAAGCTGGTCTCCATTTCACCTCACTGCCAAACTTTTAACACCAGCAGCTCACTGACAGTTAATGCTTGTGGCTAGGCATTATTCTTTGCACTCTCAGCTCTGGTTATTTACAGAGTTACCCAAAGGTAAACAAAGCAAATATCTTCATGTGCTTCCAGCCATCATCATCTACAAGAACACTCCTTAGTAATGCTCTACTGCTTCACAAATCTCACTGTGCGAGTGTAAAGTGCCTACGAATAGCAAAGCCCACAGTGAGTCAGCCAAGAAAACATCTCCACTTTGCAGAGACAGACACAGCAGAGTCTTGTGGTCAGATGATGAATAAAAGGATACCTTATGGTCCAGTACACTCTGCCTCTTTCTGCACTGGCAGAAGAGGGGTGAAGGTGTGGCAAAAGATTCCTCTGGGATCACAGTTCCTGTTTTCTCATGAGATGAGTGGCCTGCCTCTCATCTGTTTTAAAGACAAAGCTAAGGCAAAGCTGGTTCCAGTTATCCACAGCCTCAAAGCAAGCAGACCTGGATGGTACTGCAGTGTTACAGCCTGGCCTGTTGTACATTCCTGAGCATGACACCTCTACTGGCCTTTTGAGTGGTTTATGGCAGAGCCATACAAAAGCTTCAAGGGATGAGCTAAAGGCTAAGGGTCCAATGACCTCAGCTAAAGGCTAAGTGGTCCCTCTCCAGTGAAGGAGAGGGAATAAAACCCACAGGTTCTCAATCCCCATTTCTGTATTCACAGCAGAGAGCTCGCTCCACTTTCTCACAGGCGCTGCTTTTGAGAACAAGTTTCTTTTGCTTCCTTTTCCCATTTATACTACTTGTCATAAGGCTTTCTGTCATGCCACTGACAAAAAAACCATGCAGTTTTAGTCCAGTTTTTTAACCTGGCCCACAGGAAGAATAACCAAGCACCCTTCACTTTCATTGACTGCCAATAAAACTAGTCCAACAGCACCGGTCCAACGTCAGCCTTAAAGTCTGAAATAACTTCTCATCTGACTTCAGCTTGCTTCACTTACACTCCTACAGTCCTTAGTGGTTTGGTGTAGAGGGACTGGAAAAGTATTTTTAACTTTTACTATGGAGGTGTTTCAGAAACAGTATTTCATCCATCAAATTAACTCCAACCTGGCATTTTAGCAAGCAAACATGACAGAGAAATTTTCACTTGGGAATCTGAAATACTGCTGCTTAACCAAGTAGTAGAGATGGCAAATTCTTTCTCACCCAGACTTGTAGTAGCAACTAGCTATTAATTTACATGCTAACCACTATCACTGAAAAAACATCTACTGCTTTGCACAATAATACAACTGTGGCTTGAACGTCTAGTGACAAGCTCTGAGCCTTCAGAAATAGTACAGTAACAGTATGGAGCCTTGGCTTGAGAGGGAAGAGAAAACCCAGTGGCCAAGAGTTACAGATAGCCTGTCTTTAAGTTTCAGTAAACACTGTTCAAATATCCTAGATCTCAGCCCCTCCCTCCTCACCTCCCGTATGACTTGCTGCAGCTCCTCCTGCTCCACGCTTTTGTGGATATCATCAACCGAAGGCACGAGAGGGACTTTTTCAAGCTTGTGTTCCACCTCTGGCTTGGAGTCTGCAAGCTCCTCGGAGCTTTCTACCTGCTGTCCAGCGCCTGCTCTCACCGGGGGAGTTGGTGTTAAGGCAACAGAGGCTCGGTATAACTTCTTGCTTTGACTCTTAGACTTTCCTGTCAGTTCAGAGGATCCAACACCAGCTTTTCTACCTGTGTGACCGGAGCACACTGAAGAGGAATCAGAGTTTCCATGGGAGAACACAGACTCTGTACCCTCTGCTGGGAGAGTTTCCAGTCCAAGATCTCCCAATCCTAAACCTAGTTCAGACTTCAGAAATGACTGCTCTCGAATAAGTTCGGAGACCTAAGGATTCAGAAAAGAAACAGTCCTGAATAAACATATAAAAAAGTCACATACAGACGCAACTATGCTTTCTTGTTATTTATTCAATCACTTACTCATTCCCTCATATGCTTTGCCTTTATGACTGCAACAAAGACGATCATAAAAAGGAATGGGCTTTTTTGAAAGCCAACATAAATATGAATTGTGGCAGGGGCCCAAGCCATGACTTTTGCAATACGGATGCATCCTGCCAGAGCCATTGACAGAGACACACGTAAAGGCTTGATTTTGTTTTTCTTTGCTAAAACAATTCAAGTTTGTTCTTTCCTTTCTGCAATTTTTGACCTCTTGTTTTCAGTAGCATAAAATGCACAGAAAAATAAGAAATAATTTTCCCTAGAAAACTTGGCAGTTCCAAGCCATGACTTTTGCAATACGGATGCATCCTGCCAGAGCCATTGACAGAGACACACGTAAAGGCTTGATTTTGTTTTTCTTTGCTAAAACAATTCAAGTTTGTTCTTTCCTTTCTGCAATTTTTGACCTCTTGTTTTCAGTAGCATAAAATGCACAGAAAAATAAGAAATAATTTTCCCTAGAAAACTCACCATGTAGTCATTGTATCAACTAAATGCAAACAACATCTCACTTCTACATATTCCTCTTAAAAACAAACAAGACTTCACAGCATCTTACACCTATGGTTAACTTTGCTTAAGGGAAAATGCAGCTGCTCCCAAAAGAACTACTCAAGTGAGTAAAGTATTTCCAAGATTATGTGTAAAATGAATCTCCTGCAACCTTTTTTAAGAAATCCCTTCCTGGTTCTTTTTCTTGATAAAACATATAGCACACAACAATTACTTACTGGTTCAATGACATTCAATGGAGAAGGGCATGATAGATTATCAGCACTTCTGCTTCCATACATACCCTGAAAAATTAAGTCAAGTTAATGCATTGAGGATTTTTTTAGAACTGTCAGAAGCTAATATATAAACATGCTGTGTCTCAGACAACTTTCTGTAAAAGCAGAAACTTGGAAACAGGAAGCAAAGCTGGTTGGAGAAAGTATATTTCAGTCATTTTTAAAGCTGGCCCTCTTCTATAAAAGGATTTACAAATAAAAAGATATTTATATGGTTCAAAGAATGCAAGTTTGGCTTGGGATCACAGTAATACCATATTTTCCTGTTCTTGGGTTTCAATTTTTTTCCCATGACAGAATACTGAAGAGGAAGATGTGGCCTGTGCCTGTGCTGCTTCTACAGAAGAGGATTGGCTAAGAAAGAGGAATGAAACCCAGGAAGAACATATGATACTTTTCATCTGTGCTTCTTTTGTTTGGCTGATGACAGAATTGCAGCAGAAAAAAAGAGGAACAGTCTTCTGCTGAGTGAAAAAGAAGAGAAAGTATATCGCCATGCCACCAATGAACATATGCAACTGTCTTTTTTATCCCTGCTCTTGTGCTTCCGGGGGGTGTCTGTAGGAGCAGAGCTTCTCCCACTGTTTGACGGGAAGCCACACATTCATCTGAAGGAGCTACAAAAGGCAATGGAGAAAAAAATGAAGATGACAACTGGATCTTCCTGGTTTTTTGTTCCATGGATTGGCAGAGCTAGAAGGGAAGCACACCCCATTTCTTGGGAGAGAAACACTGTGCATTTCTCATCTCTCTGCCGTCATTTCACAAGTAAGAAAATCAGTGTAGGGAAACTCCAGAAAGACCATCACCATCCCCCAAGGATTTTAGACATGAGCACTACCTACCAAAACTGTGAGGATTCAGGGTTATGACGAGGAAAAAGAAGAAACCACTGACAGAAGAGGTCTGAAATCTCAGACCTAAAACCCCAGAAGATACGTATTGATACGTATTAACACCAAGAAAGTCCCTCTATTCACACACCTTTTCACCAAGACGAAACACTGACTGAAAATAATATGACCCCTGATAATACATACAGCATCATTAGATTACCCAGATATCATCCCACTGTAAGAGTTTTAACAGTTATGAGTTATTAACATTACACTGAGAAAACATATAATGTTGTTGCAAAAGTAATACTTACTATGTGTGTCTGAGGTCTGTAAGGTGAAGGCATGTGCAGACTTCTCAGCTGGTCTTCCAAAGCAAGTAGACGTTCTTCTAACTGCATCTCTAGCTCCTGTAGCTCCATGCGGACAGACTTTCTCAAGCTCTGTAGCTGATCAGCTTCGTATCTATACCAAGCCCATCACAAAAAGAACAAGGGCATTCACTGCACTCAGCTGCACACCACAAAGGGGGAACTGAGCAGGACAGTCCCACGAGTAAAGGACTTCATACAAGGGAATTCGAAGTGGAATACAGAAAATTCCTCTTTCATGGAAAAATTAGCTGAACGCCTAGATGGAACAAAAATCTTTCTCCATTTATAGAAAATATACATCACTTCATGGAGAATACTAAACAACATAGTGTATCACAGAACATTCTCCAAAAATCTTAGCTTTAAATGCTTAAATATATGCAAGCAGAAGAAATCGGCATTTATACATATATCTAATCAAATCCAATTAAAACCAGTAACAACAAAAATCACAGAGCAACGCAGTAACAACTTCTCCTGCGCGACTGTAGATTCCCAAGCAGTCGCAGCTACATTTTGGCCAGGACACCATTGTCTAAGAAGGCCAACTGATTTCAAACATGTTTACTTTTAAAGTGATTAGTCAAGAGCCGATTCAGCTAAAGTAAATATATAAGCAGTTTTGAAAATTGTTCCAGATCGGCTGCTGCTGCAACTCATGGTGAGCACAAGCACACAGAGCCAGAATATGAATGCCACCTGTGGCCTGCCGAGTGGCCACTGTAAGTTGGAAAAGCATCTGAATGCTACAATGTTCATTCTTTATTTACATCTACAAAGATGGGGGGGGGAGCGGGGAAAATCTTTAAGGCTTTTTCCCCCCCAATATCCTATGTTCACGTCTCCTATGATAAAAGTCCTTAAAATCCACAGCTGTAAAATCACTTTGGAGAAAGGATGAAGAAAAAAATCATCAATAATGAGAAATAGGGATTAGAAGAAACAAAGGAAAAAACTCTAGAATGAAGAAGTATAAAGAAGAGAGTAAACAAGTTTTTGGCAAAAACTCAGCTCCAACCCTGTTCAAATTTAAACTAACAGATTTTTTGTTCTGATTTCAGGGGCAGCAACATTTCCTGAAGTGCCAGAGTATTTTCTCTCTTTTTTTTAAAAGATCATTTTACCTTTCCTCTTCTGTCATGTGCTGATAAACTGTTGTCTGTTGACGTAACATAGCCAATTCCAAATCCATCATTTGGGTTCTGAATAAGTTTAGATTTCGCCTTACCACTTGTAGCTCCTGGAAAGTATTCTGGACAAAAAAAAAAAAAAAATTGTGTGTTACATGGAAAAATTGAATTAAAATAAGTCTGGATCCTATAACCACATTTGCCCAGATGTGCCCTTTGAGTCAAGCAGAGCCTCAGCAACTTCAGTATACTACAGAGGCTGCATGTTGTGAACTCACAATAATTCAAGAAAACAACATTTTTAGATGTATAATGCAAGCAAACACATGAAAGGATTTCCATGTATTTAGAGTAATTCCTTTTTAACATTATTTGCAGGACAGACTCATCTGTTATCTCTTGAGAACAAAGATAGGGAACTGCCCAAAGTTAGCACAATCTGCGGCACATTTAGGATGTTTCTTTGTGTTTTATTTTGACTAACTTCCACTGTGTGAACAGGGTCACTTACTTCGTAGAGAGGTAGAACGGATGATCTCCGAGTAGTGTAACCGGTGGCTGCTAAAAGATCCTGACCCCTCATCACTGGGTACTAGGGAAGAAACAAGCAATTTGAAAAGGGAATGTCAGCAATCCCCTTTATGAACCCATCTTCCCAAACGCGCAGATACTCCGACAGCAGCCACTGTTAAAACACAACCTTGCTGGCATTGCGATTTCTGCTATCTATGCAAATATTGTATCAGGAAAAAGAAACCTTACAAAACGGCCATGCCAGCTCTTAACTGAAGCATGTGCACCAAAGCTCTGTAATGCAAATGTGCTGCAGGTGAAAAACCAAATTAATCCTGTCTGACACAGTAAGTAGGAACAGAAGCTAAGTTTTTCTGCAGCAGGCATGTTATGCCTGAAAACTCAGTAGTCTCAATTGTCTTAGCTAATGATAAAAAGAACAACTCAGAAAACAGAACTGAGCAAACTAAAGTGTGCCATTTTCAAACCATGATTACAGTCACATTTGTTGTGGGGTTTTGCTCAGTTCTTAGTTTAGGGGTTTTTGTTGATTTGGGGTTTTAATCTCGCTACATTGCCTACATCCAAAGACCCCCTGCATGCTAATGATCTCTCATGAAGAGAGATGTTGTTCTTCAACAAGAGTGTTGAAGAATTTCTATTTGCACGTTACATCAACGCATGGAGCAACCAGATAAAATTCAGGGGCTGTTACATGTAGAGACATGGCACAACAAAGAACAGTGGAAACAGCAAAAACATTCACCTTTTCAAATGTGAAAAAGACAGCTTGTCCAATGTAATTTTGAAAGAATTCAAAGGACTATTGACACGCCATGGAAAATTTGAAGCATGTCCATTCATCCAGAGGAGTTTTGCTCAAACATGATCACATCAAGGGCATGGTTTTTTTTTCCTCTCCCAGTTTTCTCTGTTCCCTATTCTATCAGGAATTTATCTACTCCTCTTTATTCCTTCCTAAAATCAGAATCATATCTTTGAAACATCTCAATTTTTTCTTTAGCAGCTGAGTATGCTGTGTGCCAAACTGGATCTTGGCTGTAGGGAAAAGCAGCACCAGGGAACTGTGTATTATAAGCAAGACGTTTTCATACAAACCTCTGTAATGAGGAGGACCAAGCCCCCAAAATGGAACTAGTCTAGACAAATTACGCCGGAATTAGAACAAGTGGGCTAGGAGATATTATTATCCTCCCCGATATCAGTTTTGGTTTTTTAATTGAACCAGCTTGAGCATGAGTTCCAGACGTAATACAGAGAATTCTTCTTCAGCAGGTTTAGTTAGCACGGTATAAGTGACAAAAGTGCTGTAGCACACTGTAACCTTACCCATACCAAGGCTGCAATTGGTTCCCAAGAGGAAATTTTACAAAGAAGGTTAAGTTCTGCAAATGCTTACTCCCAGGCGCACCGTCCACTACCTTGAGCAATGGCTGACTGAAAACGCAGTTTTCGCAGCTTTCCACCACAGAGCTGTGTCCCAGTACCCAAGCTTGCTCCAAGAAGCAAGGCCAGTTGATATAACCAAAGTCAGGATGGACTAGCCTCTAACTTTTGACAAGTGGCAAAATAAAAGAAACCAACAGGGGTCTAAAAAAGCTCACTACAGCCTACCACCTGGAATATGGTGCAGGCAGGCACATGTTTGTTCTTGGGTAAACCCCACAGAAATTGTTGAAGCTCTACAACTGAATAATGTAAAGCAGGTGCAGCAGAAACTGGTAAAAAATATGCGCTTGCATTTTAAAGCGTTTCTTCTCTGAGTGATGAGATGGACAAAATTTCACGCAGTGTGACAAAACTGGTTCTTAATAAAAGACGGATGACTTCAGGATCATGTCGACTAGCTCCAGATTTGAACATGCAAAAGGTTGGCATGAAACTGTACAGAAATGTATATGGAACAGTCATCATCACCGACATCATTAGCGAAGCCATGGGACTTGCAATGAAAAAAATAAATTTATATCAGTTGGATAGGAAGTATGTCAAAGACAAGAGAGAGGTTAAAGGACTGTCAATATGTATTTTCAAAACTAAAGCTAATGACTATCACCTTAAAATAACAGCTGATAAAGAGTACACTGTTCCTCCTCCCTCCTACCCAAGAATATCCATAAAAGGCGGAAAAAAAAAAAAAAACAAGAGTACACTGTTCCTCCTCCCTCCTACCCAAGAATATCCATAAAAGTAGGAAAAAAAAAAAAAATCAATCTGGGTAAACTGCAACGAGAGAAAATTAAATGGAAAAATAGTGGAGCACTGGAGAGATGATCATTTGCTGCTTTAAACAGAAGCTCCTAAAACAGTAGCAAATCAAACTTGCACAAAATGTCATTTTTTCCTGATCTACTACATTATGCAAAGGAATATTCAGATTAACATTTTGGTTTTGTAAGGATAAAATAAGAAGCCTCTTTGCCCAAGGTAAAAATTTGGCTTCCTCTTACCTGTGAGAGGTTCTGCAGAGAGTTTCTGATGTCGTGTAGGACCCTGCGCAGCTGCATCTCCACGGTGGAGGGAGGGTTGATGGCATGAGGTCGATGAGGAAATCCAGCATGCCTTGGAGAGAAGGGACAGCTGAAGGGGGAAAGCAAGGCACCGAAGGAAGAGCCAGAGATGCTTGGGACGCTGTGGGTGCTCAGCGTCCTCATGTGCTCGCAGAACGGTCTGTCCTGCCACTCGGCAGGGAGGGACTGGAGGGAGCACGTCGACTGGGACATGTGTGCTGGCGTGTGCAGTGGGCAACTCTGTACCCTGCTGGGACTGGGCTCCTCGGACAGTCTATTGGGCCCAGTCTGGGGCACTTCTTTTTTGGAGGACGAAGGCGCAATGAACAGTGTGGATTTGCACACCAGCTGGCTGGTGGCTGCCTCACCCTCACTTTTGTCGTTCTCAGATGTTGGTTTCTCCTCTTCCTCCACATGTGTGTACTTGTAGGTGAAAGAAGGAGGACTGCACAGAGTCTCTTTTCCTGGAGTTAACTGGACATTCACAGAGGACACCACTTTCACTGGATTCAACAATGCAGTTGGGAGAGACTGAGACCGCCTTAGAGGATAGCCCGATTCAGCAAACCAGAGCCTCTGCTTCCTCAGAAGATCTTTTGACTTAAGCAGAGTGCGTCCAGCCCTGGAATCAGATGTGCTGACGATCCTCATCTCGGCTCTTTGCAAGGCAACGTGAACCCTGTCCACGGACGATGGTGAGGAGCCGCCACCTTCCAGGGACTCCATCGACTTGAGGATATGGTGCGTGTGGTACTGAGGAAACTCAAACACCCTGCCTTCCTCCAGCAGGTCCAATTCTTTTTGCTCACTGGAAATGTCTTCCTCTTTAGAGCTGACCCCTCCTTGGACTGTCTCTGCTATATGAGATGACTTGCTTTCTCCTCCTTGATTTTGTTCAGTTTCATAGTCAATAATTTTTCTGTCTTCGCTCCTTCTGTTCTCAGAAGGTGCCCCTACCTTTCGTCTCTCTACTTCAGAGATAATATCCTCTTCATCATCGTCGTCATCATCATCATCATCTTCCTCCTCCTCCTCAAACTTATCGAAACAGGGCAGTTCCTTGGCTATTGGTGTCTTCTGTTCCTCACTATGTGACGTCACGGTTGTCTCACTGTCACAGCTGTCAGCACTGCTTCCCATGCCCTGCAAAGACTCCTGAACCTAGGAAAGATACCAGCCAGCAAAGGGGTGAACATATTGGAGACTCAACTACTGCCTTCTCAGGGGTCAGGCTAAGAGTCCAAGTTCCGTATTCATTGGGCATTGTGGTAGGGAGCAGAACGAATAATACAAAATGCAGTTAGTGTGCAAGAAAAACAGTGAAGGAGAACAAAGAAACCACAGTTATTAGAGAGATTAGAAGCACATTGAAGTATGGCACCAAAAGGAGATGGTTTAAAAAAATAAGAGTAAACTATTCATACGTTTCTTTGATTTGACAATAAACTCTTTATTGCCAGAAGAATAGAAGTGGCAGCAGAGTAAAAGAGTAAAAAGAGTAAAATGCTAGTATTTTAGGTAACGATGACAAAGGGATAGCAGGGTGGAAGTACACGGCATCTCCCATATATAAAGGTTCACAGTCAGTGCTGAAACAAAGGGTGGTATTAGGGAATGCATACAGAGAAGTGAGGAGAACTGCAGACCGTAGTGAAATTAGTGTCACAGGACAAATCTAAGAACGGGAAAACCAGTCTGCCTATACACTCAGGCTGTTTTAAGTCACAGAATTGTCTGAGACTGGGAATCTCACATTAGGCTGCTAATCTCTATTGAAGACTGCATCCAGTACTGTCACCCCCATCCTCCCTTTCTTTCTCCTAATACTTTTTCCCCTTTTCATGCTAAATCACAATTTAAAACAGAGCACATGTATGAGCGAGATGCTAATTTAACAGGTAACAAATGACAGGAAAAGCATCCATGAGAAAGTAAAAAAAAAAAAAAAAAAGATCTATGGATTAAAAAAAATATTACAAAAGAAAGAAAAGCATCCATTAGAAAAGAAAAAAAAAAAAAAAAGAGATCTATGGATTACAAAGCATATTCCTTAGGCTGGCCTGATTGATGGGTATATTTACAAGCAGAAAAGACATTTTCATAAGAATATGTGTTATAAAGTACAGTCTTGGAAGTTCACCATACCTGATGCATGAACTAGAAATTTAGAGAAGCTTTTCCCATCTCTAATTTCTGCAGTTCTCACTGCCATTAGGATACTAACTATGAGTTTCTTCTAGAGAGATAACTTATGGCGTACGTCAGGCAATAGTTCATTCTCTAACCATCTAGAAGAAAATTTCAGCCATGAAGGTCAATTTCATAAGTACATGCTTAACACTGCACTTACTGGCACAGTCACAAAATAGTATGAAAGACTGTACAGGTTCAGCTACTGTTCAAATCAAAGGTATTAAAAGAACAAAAGATTGTAATGTCTAGGTGAAATTAGGTGTGCTACATGTGTGCATATCTGTGTCTCTAATCCTCCATCACATTGTTCACTTACAAGTCAGGCAAGCAAAACTTCAAGAACTTGGATGGAGAATTCTTCTCGCTTCTTTGGTAACATGAAACTCCCCTGCAGAAAATCCCATCTTAATGCCAAAATCTCCCTTAGAAATCTTTATTTTGGATGTCAGGGATGAAAGGCAATACAGTTCCAGTTTTTGAGTTTTCTTCTGAGTTTCAGAGGAATGCTATGGCTGCTAGAGTCAATTATTTAACAGTAGATGGCACTAACTTACCATACTTTTAAGAAACAATATACACCCCTCTGTATCCCTTTCACCTTCTTTTCACAGGTTCTCTTCACTAGCTGCCAAATTCTCATTTCCCCTAGTCTCATCATTCACCCGTATTTTCTGAATTCAGCTCAGCACTTGGTCTGAATAAAGCAGTGAAGGTGGCAGAAGAGAGCCTAGCAACTCCATGGCACAAATCTCGTGCAGTCTCTACATCTTTTCAAAACAACATAATAGAAAGCAGAAAAATCTCATCCCTTTACAGCCAACAAAAATAAACTCCACCAGTCTTCCAGTGAAGGGGCACTTAGTTGCAACATGCCTTTAATGGACTCTTAATCAGGTTGCAACCAATATAAAGATCAGGAGTGAGCAACTTTAACCTGAGACTCCTTCTAACATGCCTGTCAACTTCAGCATAGTGCCAGCTTAGTAGAGAGCAGAACCAGTATCTTGGACTATTATGCTCATTACAGAGACTCAGGCTCATTATTTCCCTTATTCACTCTCTTGCTCTTGGGAAGTGTAAGCTGATGTTTGAGGGAGACACAAAGACTAGCACTGTCTTGGCGTTCATTTTGGTACTCAGTTGAAAAACTACTAAACTGGAAAGCACAGAATACCAGTACCAAAAGATGAATGGGGAGGGTGGGAATCTCTTCCTAGTAAGTGCCAAACAGCTTTAAAAATGTTTGGTGTGCCACAAGGAAAAAAAACATACTGTAGCATAAAAAAAAAGTTCAGCAGCTGCAAGCCACAAAAATGAAATTACTGGTGATAGCCAGACTCCCATCTTTGTATTCTTCCGGACTGTGGTTTAGGTCCCAGACAGCTAACCGAGAGCCTTGAGGCCAGGATCCAACTCAAGACTTTTCTCTGGCTGATTGACAGGCCAACCAAATCATGGCTATTACTGTGTGAATGTTTTAGGAGAGGCAAGAGAATGCCTCCCCAAAATATCAGGTACAACATTGACCAAACGTGTGTATCGAGCAGACACCTAAGCACCATGCTGGAACAAAAGCCTCCCCTAAGACATGCGGTCTCTGGTCAGTATCACGGCAAGTTCTGGGACAGAGATCAAAGGAACTGGAACAAGAAAGAGCATGGGAGCTCAAGATTGACTAAACATTAGTATACCTTCACAGTAAAGTTAGTATGAAATTGTTTTCACTTTCTGTCAGCTGATAACTAAAAAAAAAAGAAAAATATGCAAAAGAAAATCAGTGAGAAGGCAAAAATGATAAAAGAAATTAAATGATCAGCAGAAAAACTATATTCTTTCATTGCCTTAATCTCTACCCACTGCAGTCTTGAGAGGAATGGACTGTGATTCTGGAGCCTCAGTTGGTGAAAAAAAATACACCAGAAACAGCAAACAGGACATACTGAACTTAGAGCTTATTCCAGGCCCAAGTACACCCAGATTATCCTACCAGAAAGGCTTTAAAATTTTAACACAGTTCAGTAAGGGATTCAGCAGGTCCAGCTCTGAAAATGAGAAGTTTTATAGGATCTAGACTGACGGTCACGATAGCAGTCAAACGTCAACATCCCTCCCCAGGTCCCTACTGACCCACAATAATCAGTAATATTTCAACCACAGCATGGGAACCTTACCTGAAGCTGATTAAATGGAGAACAATCTGTGGAGGAATCCTCAGCGAAGCCACTGCTGTCAGAGTGCTGACTCGCGGTCCGTAACAGCTGATCTGTTTAAAACAAGCAAACCCCAACCATGATTACTTTACAAATCATAACCTTTCATGCCCAAACACATTCTATACATGCTTTCCTTTTACATCAAAGTAACACTAAGTGGATAACACAATTCCTTTTCAAATGCCACTTTGAACAATACAGAGAAACAGCTTGTTTCAAGCAAAATCTCTTCTCATGCAAAGCCCTACTTGTGAAACTTCAAGCAGCGGTGGAAGAGGAACCATCTTTTACATTTTTCTTTCCTGTACTGTGGAAAAAAAGCCACTCTGCAGATGTTGTCACTGCTGGAGTTTTCCTTCCACAAAACTGAATCACTGGTTAATTCCCATGTAGGCAGTGCAACAGTTGCTTTTGTATTGACACGTACAGATTCGCCACCCCTCCTGATCATGGAGATAAAGGAGATCACTCGTCTCCTGCCAGCCTACACCACTCCATACACCCAGAAGAACAGCATCACATGAGCAGAGAGGGCGATGCACAGGACTCGGAGAACTGCTAGAGACGGTCCTCCGCTGGCTTAGCGGACAAATAC
This sequence comes from Aptenodytes forsteri, assembly GCF_000699145.1. Taxonomy (NCBI): domain Eukaryota; kingdom Metazoa; phylum Chordata; class Aves; order Sphenisciformes; family Spheniscidae; genus Aptenodytes; species Aptenodytes forsteri. The sequence goes on from NW_008794003.1 coordinate 1,730,697, forward strand.
AAAACATGTCTGACACATCAACGGGCAATCTGCCAAAGCACATTCCCAGAGCTCATTTTATACACGAAAGATAAGATCCCTCTGCTTCTTCCTTTCTACTTAGATTAGGTAAGTGTTAAAATAGCCTAAAGAGACTCTAAAATCCTCAGTGCTACCCAGGAGTGGTTTCCTCTGGTGCAAGCACTATAGCCACAAAGGTGCTTTTCAAGGAGATCTCAGCAAGCTCTGCAGTACAGTTTTGCATGTATATTGTTCCCTACTAGACACAGGAGGCACTCGCCAAGTGTGGGGTTTACCTTACGGCACCATAAACATTTTGCTTAGCCAGATGGCAGCCTGGGCAACAACCGTATCTCACCTCTAGCTCTCTGCAGAAGAGTAAAAGCTTGGAGATGGGATGAGACCATAGTGGCCTCAAGCCCCCAGATCCCTGCCTCCTCCTCCTCACCCTGGGGCAAAAGCTCGCTGCTGTCTTCTTGGAGGCTCAACACAGAATTTTGCCCCACATTCCTTCAACCACTTAACTGTCATCATATAATTAATCCCAGTTCACAGCTCAATGCATTGGAATGCATTATGAAAACTGTTTTGAAACTGCTGGATATTCAGAACTAATTTTTTTTTTTATTAATTTTGATGAATATTTCACTAATGCAGAAATAAAAGCCTGCACAGGCCCAGAAGCTTGTGAACACCAGGAGAGGCAAACTGCCCGTTAAACTTCTGTATCAGCGATTTCACTCAGCTTTTAGGGAGTGCCTTTCAAATTGTGCTGCTGTTCTGTTATCATGGTAGCCACAATATCCTGTGATAATAAACGACTTTTCTACCTCAAGACAGACATCCCCACCCAGCTCCCAGCAAAGACAATGGAAATTACTTCCCTGAGAACTGGACTAGCTCTTAACTGCCCAATACAATTAATATGGCTGAAAAAGTGTGCCATGAACAGGTTGCCACTACAGCTGAGGCTGGTGGGAAGCTGCCACCTCCTCCAAGGTGAATAGTCATCTACTTTGGCCTCCTCTTTGTCTCTTTTCCTATTTGGTGAATTTTAATTTAAAAGGAAAAAGAACTACTGGTGAAAGCCTTATCCACAGGGGAGAGATTCCAACTAGTTCAGATAAAGCAATTCACCAGTGCGTGTGCTGGCATCTAGTTTCATGTGCATGAAGTTTACTACTGCTCAAGAAAAATATTGACCCGCCCTTCTATTTCCTTCTCAGCTATAAAAAAAAAAAAATTACCTATGTATATGGTACATAGGTCTCCTCAAATCAATTCTTGGCCTCCTTGGAGACACAGTACTCAAGTGAAAATCAGAATTTTAGATCCTTGTAATAAACGACTTTTCTACCTCAAGACAGACATCCCCACCCAGCTCCCAGCAAAGACAATGGAAATTACTTCCCTGAGAACTGGACTAGCTCTTAACTGCCCAATACAATTAATATGGCTGAAAAAGTGTGCCATGAACAGGTTGCCACTACAGCTGAGGCTGGTGGGAAGCTGCCACCTCCTCCAAGGTGAATAGTCATCTACTTTGGCCTCCTCTTTGTCTCTTTTCCTATTTGGTGAATTTTAATTTAAAAGGAAAAAGAACTACTGGTGAAAGCCTTAGCCACAGGGGAGAGATTCCAACTAGTTCAGATAAAGCAATTCACCAGTGCGTGTGCTGGCATCTAGTTTCATGTGCATGAAGTTTACTACTGCTCAAGAAAAATATTGACCCGCCCTTCTATTTCCTTCTCAGCTATAAAAAAAAAAAAATTATACCTATGTATGTACATAGGTCTCCTCAAATCAATTCTTGGCCTCCTTGGAGACACAGTACTCAAGTGAAAATCAGAATTTTAGATCCTTTTCTATAGCCTATAGCATTTGTTATTTACGCACATGCTTTGACAGCCTTACATGACAGATACTGCCAGTCAACTGGTCAGTCTAGAGCAGAGGCATTCATACCTGCCTCATCGTCTTTATCCATGGCAAGAGACTAGCACAGCATGAACAGATTGAAACTGCCTTGTTTCCACCTAAGGAGACATTCCCTTAATACAGCCATCCCTTGCTTTCTGTGTTGCAGAGCTGCTAGGATTTTTTTTTAACGTTTTAAAGCAAATGAGAGAAGACATTTTTTGTAAGTATGAGTAGTCTTCTACCACACCTTACTCTTGTTTCTTGCAAGTTCTCAGAGTTCTCCACTCTACCACTATCATGGAAATGCAGTAAAAACTTTTAAAGAACAGGAATCTCTACTACTTCAGTAGTGAAATTACAAAGTTTGGCTCTGTAAAGACTGGAAATACCAACTAGTACATTGGGATATACTGATACATAATGCTATCCACCCTCCTTGTCAACTACTGATCCAGATGTACAACCTGCTCTATGGCACCTGGATGTCTCTCAGACTCAAGCAGACAAGGGGAAAGCATGAAAACATTTTTAAAAAAAGCTGAAGAGTTACATTCAGATCTCGACTAAAACACCTCCTGGCAATAGAGAGTCTTAAGAGAAGGAGGTTGTGATGAGATACGGCTCCCCTCTCTTCACCTTGAATGCAGAAAACTCAGCACCAAAGGCTGGGTTGTAGGGGCTAACCTGGGATCAGCCCTTGCCCTGCGTACCCCCACTAAGGCAATTGTACCTTCCACAAAAAGGTCACCACGCGATGCTGACCCTGCAGCCCAAAGCTATTATCAACACTATGTAAAGGAAATTTTCTGAACTAGCAGGAGAAGGACAGAGGCAGCATAATAACAAAAGTGTGGGAAAAGAAACCAGCCAAGATGAACAAACCCAGAAGGAACAATCAAACTCACATCCCAGTTAAACGGAGCACAAACGAAAATGCCCCTTGGATTATTGTTTTAAGCTGTATTAAAAAAAAAAAATATTTTTAGGCACTGAATACGTGCCAGAGAAATGTGGGTATTCAGAAATATATCCAATAAGCTGACAAAGTTCTAAACAAGAACAGATGATGAAGAAACAAGTCTGTGGTTTACAAAACACGAGAGCACAGATTTATCAAAGAATCACTATCAAATAATGGAATAATTCATTCATTGTAAAATAATATTCAGCTACCAATGGACTGTCAGTCTTACCAGTCCAAACAGTCCCATCAGGTACCTGTCTTACACTTTCTACATCACTCGACTGCTCACACAGAAGAGGAGGAGAAATACGTGGAAACTGCCTGTGAAGCTTTAGTAACATCTATGTTTCTTGTACCTGCAGTATTGGCAAAGCTCTAATGCACTTTGTATTTCACGAGATTATTAATAAATTGACATTCCCAACTTAGCTATAAAGTATTCCATTATGGGATTAAATATCTGCTGCCCCTTTTTCCCATATTGATCACACCTTGCACCCCAGCACTGCCAAAACCAGCCCAGTAGGCAGCCCTGCTGCAGAAACTCTTCAGAGTCCCTGAGGATTTCCTAGCTTCTGGACAGATAAGCACAGACTCCCACAAATACTAAATCTGTTCCAAATGTTTTCTTCTCACTCCCCCATCTCCAATCTCCTGTGGAGCTGCACCCACAGAGCGCTATAAATACAATAAGATATTAAGGACAGGAAGTGCTGATGATGTGCTTTCTTCACTTTCAAGAACTAAATTTTCAAAATTAATCACTGCTTTTGACTATCAATGTCAGATGCCTTAAAAGAAACAGGTTTGTGGCTATTCAGAATTTCACAGAGCCACTGATGTCAGCAACCAGACATTCACAAATTACAATGCCTCGAGAATACTTTGTTCTCTACGTGTTGTACCTATATTTGTCTTGTTTGTGGGGCATTTTTGGAATGGAAGGTGCTGCTTTATAAATATGTCAGGAAGAATTCTGTTTTCCAACAAACCTTCCTTCCAGATAACTTTGCAGTAAGTTTTTTTTATAGTGGACATTTAGCAGCACTGTATGTTTACAGTGCAAAGCAACTGAAGCTTTTCATTCTTCTCTACCGCGTTCCTAAAAAAAAGCCCATGCACAAAAATACATCTACATTTGAAGTTTGCAACCACAAAGAACAGAATGCCGGTTTGGGGCATAATGGATGAACTAGTTCAGTTCAGTACCATTTGGAAGACATAACCTAAAAAGTACATCAAGCTAGTCAATACAATACAGAATTCTTTGTATTCCCTATAAAGTGTTTAACAAAGACAGTACTAGAGCAAAGCAATCATTTGCAAGCCGTTTGAAAATCTAAGCTTATCAACAAAGCTAATCTGAAATGAGAAACATGCTTTAATGGGGAGTCTAAGCAGCAGTAGATTCAGTATTGTTCAAGCATATCTTGTCTCCATGGGTGCTTGTGTACAGTAGAGCCAACACCACTGAAAGAGGTGGGTCTGTATGAGGATCATCAACTGAAATCACATTGCAACAGAAGACCGGTGCTTGAATTTCATGCTGATCCCACCTCAAGAGATTGCTAGTGAGAGTGGCATTTCACATTAAGACACAATGGCCAGCATTTTTAGTAAGTGACCATTAACTTTGGATGCCTTCAAACTTGGTGAGCACCCGCTCTTTGGGAAAACAGGCCTCTACGTTGTCTCATATTGGACAACTGGCAAAAAAAATTGACTACTGTTTTTTAACGTTTTGGGTAAGTTCTCCACCAAATGCTCTCTCTCTTGGCAATTTTACTGAAACCCATATAGAACAAAGTCCTAAGCTTTCCACATCTTCCAGGTGAAATAAAATGTTGGTCTCAGACTAACTTTTAGCAAACATGCAGGCTTACCATCAGCATTGACATCCTTGTTAGATAAGTCATAGAAAACTCTAGGCAATACTTGCATGATAACAAAGTGTCATCGCTAATCTATGCCAAGTGTATTCAGAAATGGGTGGGATATACTAGCTGGGAAACATGAGCCAGCATGCCCTGCTTCTGCCGTACTGAAGACCCATTGCTAGAACTGCTGGCACCTTTCAGCCCGTACACACAGGACCACCTTTTTTTTTCCCCTGCATGGAGGAAGAAGAGGGTAAGATAGCTATGGGGAACAGAAAACACAAAATTAGCATTTCAGAAGATGAAATTTTTTTTTTCTCCTCCCTGACTGCAGCTCCTGGTTCCTTAAGTTGCCTTTCTCTGAAAAGCTCTTTCTGAAACTGCTGAGGCCAGGCAAACGAGAGACCTGACCTGTAAAGAGTGCATCTCTTTACATGTAATCACGTAAAGCATGCAATCATGAACTTTAAAACACAGCCAAGGGAGAAATGCTGGGAACAGTTAAGAGTTGCAGTTTCTGGTGGTCCTTCTTGGTGGCCTATGTTTGTAACAGAGGAAGACTAGCGAGTGCGATGCTGTGTTGTGCAAAACACTGCTGAACTAGTAGCAGAAGCTATCCCTAATAACCAGGCATTAACCTTCAACGCTTAGTCCAGAGCATTCTCAACCATGTTAATGCAATTCAGCTGACAGTTCATGAGACTGTCAGTTCATTTGTGAAAAGGCAAATAAGATGATCTCTGTTTCTTAAGACAGGTTTTTCTGCCTCTCTTTAGTATCTAGAGATGCTAGTCATGTTTCACCAAGAATTGCATCACAGCTAAGCATCTCACTAAATGCAACAAGCTCTATTTCTTCTTTAATTACATGTAACAGCTAGAGAACAGACTTCACTTGCCAACGTTGGGCAAAATAATCACAAAATGAACTTGAAGATCAGTTTTGTCCCTCTGCCAAGCCATAAAATACATAAATAAGAATTTGAGATGAAAGCACAAACTAAGTGAGCCACAAGAGCCAGTGCACAGTTTGCCATGTGAAGGACTACAATTTCCATGTGGGTGCAGAGACACTAGTCTTCTGTGCAGCCAGCTTGCAGACGGAGCAGTAGCGCATAGGAAAAAGCTGGATGTATCATGCAATTTAGGTTTAAAACAATATAATTTTAGTTTAAATGGGTATCTGAAATTACAGGACCTGCCAGGGGAAAAAAAATCCCATACGATCTGAATTAACATTTCAGTTCCTCTGAGCTATCATCAATTGTACAAAAGTGAAAACAGCCAGTGAGGTTATAGGGCTGTTGTCTTGCCTGTAATTTGGTTGCCACTTTGCAGTAATGTTCTGTGATTTAGCTGAAAAAGAAACCCAGATCTTTTTTATCTCTAAAGGGAAAAGAAACTTTAGAAGTTTTAAATATCTGAATCGGCATTTCGGAGAGGGAAGGACACTCAGCAGACTGCTGTCTCCCAGGAGTTGAAGTCTACTCACCTTTCCTTGACTTGGTCACTGCCAGCTGGTGAGAAGCTGGAACGTGCGGTAGATCCCCCTCTGTACTCTGGATCTATCAGGAAGAGGAGATGAATATTTTGTCAGGACAACTGGAATATGTTCCTGTGCTTAAGAATGCCCAAGCTATATACACTGCACATGTGGGGCGGGTGGGGTTGTTTGGCTTTTTTTTCTCCAGTCCAACAGCCGATAATGATTGAGGGAGTAAATCGTATCTCCTTGAACCAAAGTATTACTTCATCAGGTACTCAGCAATGCCCCTGTAGGACAACAGTGATACTCAGGACAGCACCTCTCACTCACAGCACAGGGCTCTCCTCCGGTTACATTCATCATGCAAAAAGACCAGGAAATCGCATCCTGTGACACTACTGAGAGTTCTCAGTTCCTCTTTGACGAAAGACTGAAATAATTGTGTGAAAATACCTTTGACCACCTTTACACTACTACTGTCTTTTCCGTTCAGCACTCTTAGCCCCTCATTTGAATATAAAGAACAAGCAAAATACATTTAGAAAAATGCGTCAAGAGGTCAGCACATAAGGATTGTCATCTGCTGCCCTACCAAATATTTCCCACAAGCCACCAATCCTCCAGAAGGACCTAGACCCTGCCAGAATCTACTCCAGGCTTCACCACGCCACTGCTCGTGGAAATACTTCTTGTGTCTTCCAGTACAAAAAAGGAAGATAATGTATTCAGAGCCATGCAGATTTCAACCAGGAAACTTAAAACTACATGAAAATTAATCCTATTACTTAATCACTTCGTGAAACACAGCCTTATTAAGAAAGCAGTTCTCAGACAACCGTTCAGACAATGAAAAGAATATGCCTAAAATCTTAACAGGGAGGCCTTTGTTTAGTTCAAAAGCTAGAATATGTTTTCTCTTTTGTGTGCTACAGAAAAAAGTCCTAATGGTTCACATGCAAGCCTACACACACAAAAACCCCAATCCAACTACCCCCCCCTTCCCTCTCACGGGCTGCCTGCCTAATTTCAAAATTACCAAGCAATGAAATTTTCATGTCCATTTTTGATCAACTTAAAAATGCAAAAACAGGATACTGATTAGTATTTGGCTAAAGAAGAAGCTATATTTGCATTGATATCGTGTGTATAGTAGCCACAAGGGTGCATTTTCTTAACTACAGCAGTTTTAAGAAGTACTTGGCCTGAACTTTTCACCATTAGTAAGTGAACAGCATTACTCTTGCACAATAAATCAAGAGGCTTCTGTTCCTTTAGGAGATGAAGGCTGTACCAAAGGGGTAAATGCTTATTTTGTCCAAATGCAGGGGAGCATAGAAGGGGCTCACCATTTAAATTTAGGAAAAGTACCTTTAAAAAAATTATTTAAAAAAAAAAAAAAAAGGAACCTTACAGGCTAAGTAATCTTACAGGCCCTTTGGTTGGACTGGCCTTCCAGGAAAGGTGCCCTGATTCTCTCAAACCTCCCAGTTTCCGATGGCTAAATTTGCAGCCTCGCAACAGCTAAGCCTCTTCTCATCTAAATGCCCTCCACCTCCTGTCCTTGGCTGGGAGACAGCATCCTGGCCGCGTCTGCAGCATGGCGCAGCTCGACGAGCACGCAGAAGTACTCCCCTCTCCTCCCCTGTCCCTTCAGCCAATATCGATGCTGGTAAATGACCTTCAGGACTGTAATTGGCCACCTCAGGAGCGGGTGTTTGGGGAAATCCTGCCCTGACTCACTCCCGCACTAGCTATCTTCACAGCCACAGACTTCCGAAGGGCGCTCAAACCTCCAAGGCATTCGTAAGCATAGAAAGAGCTTCCTTGATATATCTGTCATCTTTCTTACGCGTATGAATGCACTCCAAGGCAAGCGGGGAAAACGGAGGGAGGAGTTATTGTCACTGTTTCTAATACAGTTTATTGTTCATTATACCCTGCTTAGAGATGCACGAAAATAAAATCATGCTGCCAGGTATTGTTCTAAAGTTTCTTCAACAAAACCAAATCCCTCCCTCCCAGGGATCTGAAGGCAGTTGATATGTATACATTATATTACGTAAACAAAAATTCACCACAATCCCATCCCACATCGCATGTTGTCTTGCCAAAACAGCTGTGTTTATGCACTGGCATCATTGCAAAGTGTGTCAACCAAAACTTTGCAAATGCATTGCATTTGGCTTGTGCAGAATTCGGCAAGTCTTCTTCATGTCATAACCCTTTACAGTCCAACTTTCTCTGAAAGAAAATTCCATTCCTTTTTTTTTTTTTTTAATTAGTTGTTTCAGCTTTGCCCAAGAGTATCAAAAAATGGATTTCTCTTCTGGGATATGTGAAACCAGTCCAGCTATCAAGAGTATCAAGAATATAGCAAAATGCATTGCCACTCAGGCCCCTCCCATTGTGCCAGCACAAACATCTGTGCAGCTACACAACAAACTGGATCAAGAAAATTATCCAGCTGAAAACTAAGCCAGGAAAAATAAATAAACCAAAATACACTGGGTTTCTTTTCCCCCTCTCAACTGGACCAGTCCTTTGTTCTGATTCAGAAGATGGCCACACAACACGTGGGTGATGACACACAGGCACAAACAAGTGGCAGGAACTACAAGAGGCTGGATTACCTCTTTCTACTTAATGAGTGCCTTCAGCTACAACATCAGTTGATCTAGAGGAGCCTCAAAAGCCTGTAGTGCCAATACAACACTAGACATACTATCTACTAAATCATCATTTCCTCATTCACTGTAAAACTCTGGGGGTTTTCTATTCACTTGCTTTCTTCACTCTTTTCACCAATTAAATCACAATCCTTCATTTTACATATCTATTTCACATAGATTAAAAAGTTAACTACTGAATTGTTAACAATGGCCACTTCAAAATGTGTCCACCAGAACACCTGCTGATTTAAGTTAAGGCAGATCTTACAATTCAAGGTATGAGTTTATGCAAAAAATTGCATTCTTGAATTTGTGGGCTGTGCATTTACTAGCCTAATAAAGAAATCACTTACAGGAGCCTGGGAATTAAAATCCCCTTACGACAATTATCAATCAAAAAATGGATACATGCATTTATGAAGGTATTAACAGGCAGCTAGCACAGAATGTGTAACTAAGCCACTGCCAAAGGCACATCAAACAGCAACTTTCAGTGTCCTAATTTCCAGAGAACAAGCAAATCAACATATAGCAGATTGCCATCAAAACCAAAAGTTGCACAAGATGAGCACTCACAGCCCCTTTCCCTTTCATGCAACAACACTCTTGCTCCATCCACAAATTTATCCTTAATCGGTATCAATTGATAAACTGAATTTACTTTCAGGCAACAAAAAATAAAGATTTCCAGTTAGCAATTTAAGCAAAGTAAAAATTTAAAACCGAAGGCTTTTATATATATATAAAGGCAAACCTAGATCTATTTCCACAGGAAAAGTTCCTAGCAGTTTTGCCAGTGACTGCAATTACCTGAGCTTGATGAAAAAAAAGAATGAGAACTTTCCTGCTGACTCTCAGGAACAACAACAGCAGCAGCACCAAGTTATTTCATTAAAAGGGTCAATTAGAGCAGCCTACCGAGAGCAAGCGACAACTGTCCTATCACTCGGAGAATTTGAAGTATTCCTGGAGAAAACACTGTCAACTACACAGGAGAGAACATTCCTCTGCTGGCAGCCAGCAAGTTATGTAAACTGTATGCAAAAACAGTCATCTATCTCCACCTACCTCTTCCATCTCAAAGGAGTCCTTCTGCTGCAGCATTAGATTCATTATGGATGGGTTTGCGAGGGGAGCGCAGGGGTCTCTACCTGGCGATGCCGCGGGCAGCTTTTGCGTCGAGGTGCTGCTGTTGGATGTACTGGAACTGCTGCTGAGGCTTGGCAAGTCCAAAAGACCAGATTCTTCACACGGTCTATCCTGAGCGCTTGCCAACCTGCTGATTTGCACATCTGCTGGAGGCACAGTACCCTCTTGCTTATCATCAGTCCCAGCAGGAAGGTTTGCAGGTTTACGTGTGTCCGCAGCATTTGTCTGACTACTGGCTATCTCCTCTTTTACAGTAGCCAAAAAAGAGGGAGAGTCTTTCTTTTTAGAGTATTTTGGTAATTTAGATTCATTTTTAACATCATTTTCCTCGCTCCCTGGTTCAGCTGGACTTCTCCCTTTTTCAACAGGTGAAGGAGTTGAGCAGCCACTACCATCGGCTTGCTGTGTGCCGCACAGATTGAGCTTAGACAAGGTCTTCATTAACCGACTGGCTGTATTGCTGCGATTTAAAGGGGGAGGGCTGGATGCCTCTTTGCTGGAAGACACTGAATTCATACTACCAATTTTCTGCAAAGGAGTCCCAGAGACTTGAGAATACAAAGAAGAAAAAGCATTGGCCACAGTAGTAAGCACTTCAATCTGACGAAAACGACCTGCACAAGAATAAAACATAAGGCAGTTTATGAGGACATTTGCTGTCATCACATCCCAGACAGACCTGTTGATCCATCTCTACAAAATGGTTTGAATTTCCAGAGACAGCTCCTTCTTCGTATCTGAAGAGGGAATCTTCATCATAACCTCTGCCCACCCTCACCCCCAAATCTCCTCCTGCTTATATCAAAGGTCACAAAGGTTGACTGAACACTGCCTACTCCTGTAACATGAGTGATACCACACAGTATGAAAAAATGGAAAAAACCTTTGCAAGAGTGTTTGGTAAATGCACGAGGAAAACAGCAAGGAAAGCTTTCACAGAGTAAAAAAGGGACACAGGTATATGAGTGCAAGTTAATTTACAAAGTGCTAGGAAGAAAAGGGTTACTTGCATTGCTCTCTCCATCTACAACTACAAGAGGACATCGCAGCTATGCCCTCATTTCAGCAATGCTCATTACTGACCTAACGAAGCTCCTGTCCAAGTCAATAGAAATACTGGCCCAGATTTCAACAACGACAGAAGTAGGTCGCTGCTGACAGATTTCAAAAATCCTACCCAGATACTGAAGAACACGAGAAAAAGACGGATATTGCTATTTGTTTCAGTGCCTTAAAGCTACAACAGAAAACAAGCTTAGGAGCAAGAAGCAGGAATGATACAAACCAGAAGGCAATATATCTCACGGGATGCCCTTCATTTCCCTCCCCCACTATAAATCCTTTCCCCTCACCCCAAGATGTACACCACTGATGTCACCTCTTGCCATATTTAAGACCAAGCATGAGTTTTATTATGGATTCTGGATGGAATTCGGCCTTTAGACTGTAAAGGGGTTTTGCCAGAACACTAGATATATACCTTCTTTTGAGGTTGTTTACATAGTTTAAAAACTTAAAAATAAACTTTGCTTCAAACACATACTTACTTGTTAAAGCAAAATTTGGATTTTCCACTTCCATGCGCTGAATTTGGGCATTCAAAAACACTTTGATATCTATCCCTCTGGCAAATGATGATGAATTAAAAAATCTTGCTGGAATTTTTGAAGCAATATCTGGTTCATCTCTTCCAAATCCAAGGTTATAGAGCACTTCTTCAGGATCTTCCTCATAAAGCTCCAGTAATTCAGAAACACTAGACAAATGAAAAGATGTTTACTATCTACTTGTCTCTTTTTAAGACCCAGTTCCTTCTGTCCAGCTGCTAATTCAGCCCAGTAGCCAGCTTGGTCTATTGAACTTTTGACTCCTACAGCTCAGTCTACTTTAGGAAATAATTGTGAAGATCTCTGTGTCTGAAGTTTTGGTTCACATCACCAGAGACATCGGCCCAGACACATCTCAGATCCAATCCTGTAATTTACAAAGTCAGCCCTTACTCTGCAGAGCTCCGATTTTAAAATGTCATTAAAATTTCAGATGTTTCTAACGTTTGGGCCCATTTGTTAGATTTACTGCAAACCACAACTAAAACAAATAGCAGTTTTTCAAGCAACCAAATGAAAATTCCCTTCTCGGCTACTAAACGCAACAATGCACATAAATCAAGCCAAGTCCATTTAACTGAGGAACAGAAGAAGTAAGTTTTGCCAGCAAAACACAGCCAAATTCCACTGAACTGTGCCATGACCTTCAAAGCATAGTACTCTTTTACCTTGAAACAGTCGCACTGCTTTTTCCAGAGCCGGTGGAGTTCATACTTCTCCCCTTCTGGTGGAACTGCAGCCTCCTCTCCTTCGCCAGCACACCATTGCTGTCAACACAAATGGAGAAGATCCCTGCAATAAACCCCTTTCGTTCAGGGACTTGATTCTCCGTCTCGGAGGAGAGCTAAGCTTCCAGCGCTGCTGAATTTCTCTTTTCCCCTTCAGTGTTATCTGGTTTATATTAGCCATGTCATTTATTGAAATACAATAACAAAAGCGAACCCTGGGACGCCACAGTAAAAATGTACGTAGACAGTAAGAATTTGAAGGCAAATGCAAGCTGAATAAACAAATCCCTGATCTCCCCTTGCTGCCTCACCCTCCCCGATCCCACCCTCCTCCAGCAAGGAAGCCCGGCCTCGGGTGAGCTGCCCTGTCCTGCCTTTCCCTGCCCTTCCCCGTGCCGCTGCCTCCTCCGGCAGGACGACCTCTCCATGGCAGGGCCACCTCTCCGTGCCTCGGGTACCCGGCTCCCCCTCACCCTTGACTGCCACCTGTGCAAGACTGTGAGCCACCCCAGCAGCGGCCAGGGAAGCTGAAGAGGCTCCAGGCTGGACGAAATAGAGCAAGATGAGCTCCAACCAAGACGGCCGGCCAGTTTCTTTCCCAATCCCAAACTATTTCCTCCCTGCATCTGGAGAAGCCGCCTCAGCATTAGGTGGTACCTCGGCTTCAAACATACCGTTACTGACTATGTCTCTGGGGGACAAACCTTCCCAGGGTGAATTTTACTGTACAAATCCTAACACACACACCCCAGAACAACCACTGAGACACCAAAGATGACAGAGGATTCACCTAAAAGCGCATTTACAGGGCCCGGCTCAGGAGGAGTAACTAGGATGCTGCCCACATGGTCTGTGCTGGTATTTGCTGAAGGCTCAACAGAGGTTTTAGTCAGAACACATTTTATTTAGAAGCTCTCCCTATAAAGCAGGCTCTCTCAAAGTCTTTTTTTTCCACTCCCAAAGGATATCTGCTCTGAAAGGTAAAACTAATTTTCCCTTGAAATTTCTGAAATGGCAAGGGATCAGTGAGACACGGAAGGTAAATCATACTAGAGTTACTTAGAAGATTTGGCATTTCTCTGTTTTCCTCTTGCTACCGGAAAATCTACTTCAGGTCTGCTGGAAGAATAAAAATCTGCTTTTTTTTCTGCATTTCATAATGATTGTTTCTGTGCTATCTGGATCTTCTCTTTCCGTCTCACGTAAGCTGACATGACCAGAAGAGCTTTAGCTCTGAAGTAGCCTCCACGACTTCCACCGCCCCCTCTCCCTCCCACCCTCCAGTATAAATATTTCTCTGAAGTAAACAACAAAAAAAAAAGATGTTTACCATGTTTCCATTTGGGTATCACTCCGTAGATGATTAGCTGTAGAGAAACAAGAAGTTACACACAGACCTCTTCAGAATTATACTTCCCACAACCGGTATGAAGAAGCAGGCAGCGAGCACATTTACCAGTACTCCCACGTAAGCCAAGTTTTTCTCTTCCCATATAAATGTGATTGTCAAGTGTTTCTAGTATATGGCTGATACAAAGATGATCTGGTTTATTCAGGCTCTGTGTAAAATAAAATCTCACATGGACACACGTTTACATACTGTCATTAATCATATTAACTTGAAATTTTACGTGTGGTAAGCTAGTAATTGTTATATAAACCATTTATTGCTTTGCAATTGAAGAAGCGATCACCAGCTGCAGGGCTGTTCCGGGGCGGGAAGGGGAGGAGGAGAAGCAGGCACGCGAGGATTGCTGCAGTAGAGAAAGTAAAGAACATAAGAAAGGCAGCTGGCCCCACGGCCAGGTACTGAGACTATATTCATTAAGTCATTACAGCAGCATGGTCTGCCCTTGAAGTGGGGCAGGGCCCTGGCTGCCCGAGCTGTGCAATCCATGGACAACAGCGAGGTGAAGCCTGTGGCGCCGATGGGACCAGTGGCCGCACTCGGAGTCGAGAGGGCTCTGGAGGGAGGCCGGCCGCCAGGTACCAAGCACCTGGTCACCAGTCTCTGACAGGGAAGTCAGCACTTTCTGCAGCCAGATCAGCCCAGCTCCACGTGGGAACATCTCAGGCAGCGTTATTCTTTCAGAAAATCAACACCCTGTCAAGCCAGAGAGTTGAGCGCCAGCCTTAAATTATGGGTTCCCCAAAGAGGCGACTCAACATTGACAAACTTGCCCCAGGAGACAGACAAGGAGCATGCATATGCTATAGCAGCCCTCGGAATCAGCTATGAAAAGAGCAAAGTGATGTCAAACACGCTGCCAGGAAAACCCTGCATCTCAACTTGCTGGGCCAGCGGGGTACAGTCAGCAACAGAGAGCAAACATGGAAACCTCACAACCTCTCTCTTCTTTTCGGAGGTATCATGAAGAAACTTAAATGTATACAAAATAAAGATGCCACATCTCTTTTTTTTTAATATTCTTGCCTATAGTATGAAGATAAGCCTATCTATACGGATTAGCTGGTGACTAGTGTGAACAGCTAAACCACGGGTTTTAACAGCTCAGGAGGGGGCCGGGGTTACAGGACCCTGCCCAATGCCTTCCATACCATTCACACAGGGATCTGGCTTGTATCTGGATTCAGGCAGCCACAGATGCACAAGGGCAGCCCATTCATACCAGCCTCAAAGGGGCTGTCTGTCTGGCAGGGCACGCAGTGCTGCTCCAAGCAGCTCTCTTGCCCCCTTGTTCTCGGATGGGAAACAAAGCCCTGCAGAAACATCCGTATCCCTACCCAGGAAAATCAACCAGTGATTCTAGTATTGGGACCTTTGTCATCTGAAAAGGAGGGAAATGACCTTCTGCCTAAATCATGCTAAAGACTCGTAAAAAACAGAAATCCTTGGGAATGATAAGGTGAAAAAATTGAAAAGAAAAAAGTGACATGATGTATTAAAATGTACTGACTCTTGTATTATTGGCTATATGCTCAGAGCTTGCATTATCGTTACAAAGAAACTTTTCCTATGAAATCTTTGTACTGCAGGCAATCTAAAAAGCGGAAAAGACTGTCAGAAAGAAAATTTAATCCTATTTAATCTATTGCAGCAAGGGACTCATTTACTTCTTCTCCATCATTATCAGATCAAGGTCATTACCAGATCAACTGTTTTCCTTAGAAGTCTTGAATCTTTAAAAATTAAAGATATTTCCTTCCTCCAGGCCTTGTCCCACTACTTTGACACCACTGGCAAGACTGCTGTGGAAAAAAAGGGCTTTCTACTATACAAGTTCTGACACTTTGCAAAAGCCATAGTTCAAAAAACTTTAAAAGTTAAAGGGGGGGAGTGGTTTTGCCCTTCTTTTTTTTTTATGCTGAAAACAGATATTGTCTTATATCTCCTATCCTGCAGATAACCCCAGGACGTGGTTTGTGAGACTGTTTTTTGCTATTTTATTTCAGGTTGCTGCTGTTAGAACAGGATCCACAGTCCTTTTGTGTGTTTGTTTGTTTATGGACACCTCTAACCCATGATCAACAGAGCAGCTAAAAGTCTTTTTCTAACAAAGAAGTCCACCATGAACAGCCACATCTCCTTCCCCTTAAAAAAGGGAAGAGAAAGAAAAGGCAAGCATCTAGCGACAGCAAAGTGGATATCGTGGCTGATGCAAAATACTCACTCAGCTTTGGTGCTTTTCATTTTTAAAAGCACTTAGCCCTTAATGGGTTTGCTTCTTGGCTGACAGAATTTCATTCCTCCTTTCAAAAGCCCGCACATACCACTCCCAAAGGATTCAGTGGAAGTGGGGCATGCATGGCTGCCAAGAGTAACCCATGGACAAGAAGAGCAAGTAGGAGAAACCACCTTCTCACAGCCTCAGTGAGTGCTCCAGGCTGTGCTGCCGCTGTGGGCATTAAAATGAGAAGGCAGAAGTGAATTCAGGGCTGCCTCTGACCTTCCGGTTAGACCAGAATGTTTAACACCAGCAATAGTCTAATAAACTCAAAAAGCAAATCTTCCTGCATTTTTCTATGTACTTCATGCTGGTTTTCTAGCCAGCTTTATCAACTGCCTTTGACCAGAAGGGAAATGGTGTCTTTCAAAATAAAAATCAGATGACTGAAACATAATTGGGTTTTTTTTGCTAGAAAAAACAGTCATAATCCTGCCACACCCACCTTCGGCTCCCAGGGATAAGTCATCTTCAAAACTTCCTCCATTTCTCACCAGCATGCCTGAAAACATACAGTAAGCACTTCAACAACTAGAACGCTGCAGTGTTTTCTTTCCAACAGCTTAACTAAAGATAATAGCAAGACACTTCATTTGATACAACAGGATATAACCAGACTATATTTACAATCCCTGCATTACTCATACACTAAAAACGCACTAAGAAGTGAGAAGTTACATTTGAGAACATAGAAAAATTATTTTGAAAGAGAACGACTACAACACTGCTTTAGTTTTGTGCTCAGAAACATCCCTGAGTCAACCTGCAAGCAAATTAATTGCAAGTGGGAACCTGGAGGTACCACCCAACAAATCTCTGCCTTCCGCTGCTACATTATCTATCCCCTAGACATCTTACCAGGGGGATCCAGAGTCTGAGTCCAGCTTAGGCATTCCCCTCTCTCTCCCTGTACCAGATTAAGAGTTGAAGCAAAGACTCCAGGCACAGCAAGTAATTCCTCTGCACTCTGCCACTACCTGCACATTCTCGCTGTACTTTGAACTTTAGTATTCGGACCTGCTCAGATAGTAAAATTTTCAGGTGTGGCAACCAGAGTTATTAGAGGCAGAGACTGCCTAATGCTCGCCAGCTCGGAGAGGAAATTACAACCTTCCCGTTCTGCACATTTTGGGGTTTTTTTAGGGCTTACTAAACTCTCCAAAAAGACTTATTCAGATCTTTTCCACCTTCTCCAGTTTCTCGGGCACAACTGCTTCACAGCGAGAATAACTCAGCAACGCCGACTAGGCTGTGGTTTGTGCCACTGCTAAAGGTGGTCTCAGGTGAACGTCCACGAAAGCACAGTTCCCAGCAAAAGAGATTTCAGTAGGTAAAGCCTTTCCTTACCCTTCAACAGAGGATTGCTTTGCTCATCCAGGGAGGCTCCCAGAGGCGTTCTGAAAGCACAGAAGAGATTAATACTACTTTAAAAACTTGCTGCTTCATGTCCTTCCTTACAGTGTGTAACAAGCTTGTGATAGCAGCAGTTGTCCCTCCCTCCGCCCCCAGAAAGCACAAACATCTGAGGACTGGCAGTAACTTCCTAAACAATCCCCAGCCCTCTGAACAAATATGCCTTGTAGGGAAAAACAACAAAACAGGTTAATAATAACTGCAATGCTCAGACACCAGTCAGTGGCAAAGCTATGGGGTCAGCAGCCTTCTCTCGAGGAAAATCATGGGCTTCTCAGCAAAACACCCAGAAAAAGTCATCGTGAGTTTCTGAATGGACTAATTCAATCTCATTTATATGACAAAAACTGTTGTCATTTTTCTACACATTTAGAACTTCTTTGAGAGAGGGGTGAAAAGCTGTATTTGGTGATCAGGAACAAGATAAGAATCTTGACAGCTATGTTAGCTGTCACTTGCCAGTTCTGATACTTTATAAACTCTTCATGTTGGCTCTTATTTGGATGATCCCTCCTACTGCTGCTCCCTGAAGGGCAGGCAATTTGCAGAACCTCACAGTGTCCAAAAGGAGCAGCAGCAAGCGCACAAATGACCAGTCCAGTCCCTCTCTGGGTTCACGTTGACACTAGCTGGATGTTTCCACATCTTGTCTCTGAGACATGTTTAACGAAAGGCCTGTCACTATTAAGTAGCGCAGCATTAATTCTCAAAACCCAAAACAAATTCAGAAAAATAATACTCATAAAGAAGGGGAAAGCAGATGATTTATGTGCCTATATTATGTATGTTTCATTTGGGTTTTTAATTAGACAAACACATAAACTTGCCCAAAGACCTGAAAGTAAACAGTGCTCTGATACATTATTTGTTTTGGTGCCATGGCCAAATTAAGCAAGGAAAGTTTGCATCTGCTTTCTAACAGGCCTTACGCTTCACAACCTTATTTTTTTTTCCCTCTCTGAAGAGTTCACTCTTTCCACGTGTGGCCTGCTGATAGGGAGCAAGCTCACTTCGACGTGTCTTTTGTGAAGCAAAGCAAAGCCCCGCCGCGGTGAGATGCCAAGGCAAACAGCCAGAGCATCCAGGTGCACGAGCGTGTTTCAGGTGACAGGACAGACTCTGCTGAGGCTCAGATCTCCCAGGTTTCTGCGTGTCTGTCCTGTCAGGGTTTGAAAAAAGTTAGGGCATATTGTCTAAACCTGTCACGCTACAACAAGCCTTATGTTCTGAGGTAATAACTATGCTGGCTGTTTACTCTCTGGCTTTGATGGGTGCGCCCTGATCCTTCTCCCTCTCCTTCCCCACTAGCTACTTCCACATCTCTACCTTTTTGATGCAGAACCTTGCTGGCAGTGACTTTGATAGCCAAGGTCAGTGCTGCATGCACCAGGTGGCAGAAAATGGTAAAAGCAACCACCAAAGCTGGTATTTTCTTTCAGAAATTAAGTCCGTAACCTCTACAGCATGTTAGCAGCTACCAGAAAAGCAGCCCTGTCAAAGCCGCCCTGTCAACCACCCATCTGCTGTCCTGCTTACACTGCTGCACACAGGCACGGCTGCCTTACACCCCTTGCCTTTGAAAAACTTGCATTTAAGAACTAGACACAACACGAGTTTAAACAGGGACAAGTATCCACACAAAACTCCTCTTGGACAACAGCATGGACAGTTCTGCCTTTCTGTGCCAGGCTGTTTTCACCAGCAAGGCCCACGAGCCAGCTTGGCCGGTTCTGCCTCAGAGCAGCTCCATGCACTTGGGAAGGTTAGGGCTGGGGGACCTTTCCACTTGCTGGGCCCTCAGGACGAGGTCTCCCCACTGGAGGTGCATCACGGCAGGACCCCAGCATGTCCCGGCTGCCTTCGCGTGGCGGCCAGGGAGGAGCAGCGTGGGGAGGCCAACAGCAACCAGAGGGCAGCCAAAGCAAAGAGCAAGTAAGTGGGTGTGTGCCTGGATCAAGGGATCCCATGGTTTTCCATTTGAATTCACTCATTTATTATTGTATTTTAACATATATGGCAATAACTTATCTCAATATCGGTCTACAAAAGAACTGAATGAACTCTCGATGCCCACATTGCCATGGGACATGGGTACTGAGCAGGTAAGAGGACCATATGCAGCCTCAAGGCTTCCCCTCATTCCAGAGGCCGGTTTGCTCAGCTACCAGTTGTGGTAGGGTGGTCTTCAGGAACGGGACAAGGGTTTTGCACTGTGCTGTAAAAGTGTTTAAACCTCAGTTTTTAAAGCCTTAATTGGGCAGGAGCAATGTTTATTTTAAACTTGAAGCAAAAAAATCTCTTCTTTCTGAGGCATTTCAAGAACTCACTTCCTGCATATCTACAGGAGATGGCTCCTAAATACCTCCTGCATCCCCTGTATTACTGGCAGAGTTTAAATATACTCAGTCAAAGTAATACACGTCATCATAGAGTTGACAAAAATGTCTTCTTTTCTATCGGTGTAATACAAACACTTGTGTTTCCTGTCTTAGCTTTACAAGAGTTAAAACTGAAAACCTTTGTAAGCTTTCTTATTACTTCAAAATGCCTTTTCAAAGTACCAAGGAGAGAGCAAAGGATGCCTTTCTCAAAGGCATGCGATTCCCAAAACATGAATGAACCAGAAACTCTGGGTAATACCTGACATTTCTTAAGCCTCCATAATTCTTATCACAGTGTGATATATACTTGCATTTTTTTTTGGGGGGGGGGTTGCTGTTGTTTTTTGGTTTTTAAAAAAAAAAACAAAACCCAAAAAACATGTATCTACCAAGTTAAATAGCATGGGATATTAGGAACCCTCTTCTCTCCTCCAAAGCAGATGTGAAACACAGATGCCAAGTAATAAGAGCCCCAAACCGCTAACATGAATATCAAGGGACAGCTAGTAATTCTTTTTATCCATATTACAACACTGTCAATGCTTTTGGAAACAAACAAAGGAATAAATCTTATAAGCAGATCTATTTATGCAGTGGGTTGATATTAAGTTTTTTTGTGCTGCTGCCAACTCAAACCAGAAAATGAGATTTTAAAAGTGCCAATTTTCTCCTGATGTACCTTTCAGAAAAGCTTATAGAAACTCAGACAAAATGGAAAGGACTGGTTTTAGAAAATATGTAACAGAGAAAATACTTTATTTTAGTAACTGAATGTTCACTTGTAGTAATGGTTATATTTTTGCAACAGAGCTAACTTGTAAGAATGAGGTTGTGCGATGGACCAGAAACAGAAGCTCAGTCTGCCTATGTTGCCCACACTTTGCAGCAATCAAAGCTCCACAGGAAAAACAGTGTTATTAAACAAATAAGAATTTTCAGGGACAACAATTGTAAATTTCACAACAATTGTTGTTTTTAAGTATTCTTTTTTTAAACAACACACTATAGTATCTGTACAGCTATTCTGTCATCTGTTACGCTGTCCTCTTTTCCTATATACATTGTTATCAAAAGAGAATCAGCTCAGGGTTTCTATACATACAGTCACTTTATAACAGTGCAAGCTGAACAATCATTTTACTGCACATACTAGCTACTGCTTGCATGTATATTAGATAAAAAAAAATGAAACCATTCTGCAGTTTTAAAACACAAGGGACTGTGCACTACTCCAGGCAGCTGGGATCGTACCTTCCAGATATGAACCATATATGCATGCACTCTGCACGTTACAGAGTCAGAGGCTAACTCCAGTCTGAATAGCTTGGTTTAAGAGATCTTTAAAAAAATGCAAATTTTATCTTTCTGAAGATTCTTTTGAAAAGATTTACAACAGTAAATAGCTATACTTTAAAAGACCTCTGTGGAAGGGCCACAATGGGTTTCACAACCATGCATTAACTAAATTTGCATCTCCGTATTAGCAAAAGCATAAACTCGTGCTTTACTTCCTTATGTGTAAAATATGGAAATAGAGTGTAAAATAAGATTCCCATATTTTGGGAATCAACTGCCAGAGACGCAAACACATTCCACAGGAGCATTTGGTGCCAGTTTTAACAACAGATAGTTACCAGAGCACAGGAATAAAACTGCAGGCTTTGTGTTATTACTCAAGATTTGTGACCATCTATTAGATGTTCACGCTGTCAGTTTGCAGTTTTGCACTATTCCTTAAATTCTGTACAGAAATGGTAAGGATCACAGGGCCAGGGAAGGTTCTAGACAGAAATCCTGCAGATACGGAGAGAAGTGGCACTGCAGCATTAGGAAGAATTTCTCCCTCAGGGGCCTCTTCCCCCCCCACTCCTCCATTTTTTGCCCTCCCCACTCAAAAAATACTTCTAATAAAGCACTGAATTCATAACACTTATTTTTAAGGATATACTTTGCTAGACCAACAGGACACCAGATCTCAGGTCGAGCCAGAAAAATCTTTTCCCATTCTGGCATTCTGGAAGAACGGCCTGTCATGTCCGAACATCATATTTTAGGGATACAGTATGATTTCAAGCCTCTAACTGCCAACACCCCCCCCAAGACACAGCCTGTAGATATCCAAAGAAAACTATACTGAGGACCCAGTAGCTATAAAGCAACCCACACTTCAGTTACAGGAGTAAGCTCAGCTTAGCCGCTTACTGGATCAAAAGATCACAAAGGCACAGCTAATCTCAGAGGTAAATTTTCATCTTAACATACCTGATCTCAACAGGAGAAGGAAACCAGAAATATCAAGTAGGGGAGGTCTTGAAATGTCATTGTTAACTACTGGAAAGCTAACTGTTAGCCTCTCCCCATCAACTCTGGCTCCAAGGGCTGCTAGGATTGAATGGAAAAAAAGACGGGACAAAAGCAGCTGCTGCTGGATGTAGCATTTACACTTTTATGTGGCTGAGGATGCAGAAAAAGTAATGCTGTCAGCCCGTTCCAAACACCGAGGAATTATTTTGTAGTAGTAACAGAAACATGGAATATATATACCACATTGCAAGTTAAGGATGTCAGTCCATATGGCAGACATGGAAAGAGACTTGGATAAATCAAGTTAGTCTAAATTGTGACATCGCTCTTTAAGACCCCTAAGCACAGAGGCCATTGCCGTGTAAGCTCTGTTTCTTTAAATCTTCAGCAAAAAACAGGCAAGGCAACAGGAGGCTTTAAACTGGAGCCCCTCGATGATAAACGGAGCAGCTTCCAAAATAACGCTGCCTTCCTTACCCTAAACTGAGTTCCTCCCCAGTGGTTGAAAGTCTTCAGCCTCATTACCATGAGACACCAAGGAGAGAAAAGGTGCCGAAAGCCAGCTCTTCTCTAGCCATACGTACATATGCTACTGCTCCCCTTGCAACCCCAACTGAAGGTATAACCCGTATAAGACCGAAGGGTACTTATACTCCAGGAAGGCTCGTGGCAGCACCGATGACAAACACCGCTCCAGAGCGCAGAGATGCCCACGCTAACCCACGGGAGAGGACGTCGCCGAGATTTCCTCCCCTGCGGTACGTGGGAACTGCCCGGCCCGCCACCCCGCGTGGGAGACCGTGGGGCCGTGGGCTCCGACCCCGCATCCGCAGCGACCCGCCGTCGGCAGCCGGAGCCGGGCGGCAGGGGCAGGCTC